>NC_092173.1:25309061-25556561 GCF_045791955.1 Oncorhynchus clarkii lewisi | reverse complement strand
TGTTGTATAGGAAACCTTAAATAACCAGTCCTAACTGGGCCATGAAGGTATCCCAGTTTGGTAAAGCCTCTGTAAGCTATCTCCGTAAACTATCTACTATGCCACCAGCCTCTGGAATAACCTGTCAGAGAACTTGAGGTGGGGCCGAAACTGTGGACATATTTAACAGAGATCTTGAAACACACCTTTTTAGCTTTGCTTTTCCTTACAGGCTGACCACACCGCTCGCGTCGCATGCGCGAGTGTTGCAAAATAAATTTAGAAATCTATGTTATTCAATTATTGCACCCACACTGCTCGCGCATGCCATGGAGGGTCAGCGTTGCCAAGGGCTAAAATAGAAATCAGTTCTATTTCTGACGCAGATCGCACAGCAAGTCCTGCCTCTCCCATCTCCTCATTGGTTTATAGAAGCAGGTACCCACGTGCCATCTCTAGGACAAGTGCAAGCTAGCTAGCTAAATTGCCATACAGGTTTAATGCTATTTGACCTCTCCCCAAATGAATGTAATTGGTTCAGAGTTGGTTTTGATGTTTTAACCTGCGTGTCGTGATCGTGTTTTGTGGGGGGACAAAATAAATGTATGCACACGCGCGCAGCCGGTTTGGGTTCCGTGTTAGGGTGCTTTTTAGTCTTTCATTTATTATTGTTATTCTTTAGTTTTTTGAATCTTCTTATGTTGGTTGTGTAGTAAATATAAAAGTTCTTATTTTCATTGTTTTTCATTGTTTTTTCCTGTGATGCACATTGTGTTGCATTCCATGTCTGAAATGTGCTGTAGCAATAAAGCTTGATTATTATTATTATTTTTATATCGCACCCCACTTCCATGCCATCCCCAGTCTTCTTAACTGGATTTTGCACCCATCAACCCCCCTTGCCCCCCCATCTGAAATCACTCATGCCGCCTTTGTAATCAATGCCTACAGAAATGGGATTCCTTCGGCCGCCAGCAATTAATACATTTGTGTCCTTTTTTACCACTAGTGAGCCGAGTTTGAAATTACCAATGACTGGCTTCAGCTCATTTGCATATTTATTGCAGAGAATGGGGGGTGGGAGACGGGGTGGGGTGTGGGGGGGAGAGACCGGGCGAATGATTGATGTGGAGCTTGCTTCCTGCATTCCAAACAGCCCATTATTACAGAGAGAGAGGGAGAGAGAAAGGGAGAGAAAGAGAGAGAGAGATAAGAAGGGAGAGAGATGACAAGCGGTCAACGTACAGTTGATTAAAGTTGAAGACAGTGGGATCAGTCTGCGCCAGAGGTTTTCTTTCTCCTCCTTTCTTTCTTTCTGCTCCATATTTTGTAAAGATGGCCAGTTCCGGAGAATGAATAACATACTTTAATAGATACTGACAAGGAGTGAACCAACAAAAGCCAAGGCGAAGGATTTGCTTGAAAAGATTCAATCAGACGTGTTTTGCTGGGATTAATTGGGGGGGGGGGTAGGATGTGAGGATGCTGCAGAGAGGTGTGAATGAGTGTGATTGTTTCAGGGCTCACCCCCAGTGCCTCCCTTTGTCATTTTGAGCGATAGTTTGGAAATGTCCTTTGAATGATGCTAAAGAGCGACTACCTTCCACTCCCCTCAAATTATGGGTATAATTTATTTTTTTTGGGGGGGGGGTTGCAGCGGGCAATGGGACAAGTCTACACTGGTTTGATTGGATGTGACCTCTCCTCCCCACTCACACACACACAAACTGGTGGGAATGAGACTGATGACAGGTGTGTGCAGATGATTGGAGACAAGCGTGTTCCTGCTATAGGCCAGTTAGGAATCACAATGACCTCTGAAGTTCACACCAGAGACACACTATAGGTGTTATGCTGTACATGCTAACTTTGACATCTGATTGAGCTCCCACCCCAGGCCTATAGGTGCAGGTTCTTGGGGTCTTTTTGAAATGTACCCTTCAGAAACTGGTTGAAAATTCCCACATGACTGCCCTACTGTGTGAGGGTGACATGGGTGCTGTGACAGTCATCTGGGGGGAGGGAGGGTGTGGTTGGTATGGGGGCTTTAGTACGACTGGAACGACTGCCCCTCCCCCGAACAAGGCTCTCCGCAGCTCCAACGTAAACTTCCTCAGAAGTGAGACCGCAAAGTCGTCATTGGTGGGAGGAGTGCACACACAGCAAATTGGCAGCTCAATCAAATTATGCCTACACTCCGTAATCCACCGCACCCAAGCCCGCCAACCCCACCCCCGACGTGTAACTTTTGTCAACGTAAACGGCACATTTCATGCTCTGCCATTAATCTGTCGGATTACAGGATGGTAGCAGTTCGGGAGGGGGGAGGGGTTGGTGAAGAATTCCTCCATGTTGGCTTAACTCTGGGGTGGGGAGCAGGACGGGGAAAGCGAAGGCACCTCAATCACCTCTTCAGGTTAAGGCCCTGTTTGTCATCCTCTTTTTGTTCAGACTCCTTGAGGTGTTCCTGGAGAGAAACCCCCCACTACTCTCTGTCTCCTGAGGGGTTCCTGGAGAGAAACCCCCCACTGCTCTCTGTCTCCTGAGGGGTTCCTGGAGAGAAACCCCCCACTGCTCTCTGTCTCCTGAGGGGTTCCTGGGGAGAAACCCCCCACTGCTCTCTGTCTCCTGAGGGGTTCCTGGGGAGAAACCCCCCACTGCTCTCTGTCTCCTGAGGAATTCCTGGAGAGAAACCCCCCACTGCTCTCTGTCTCCTGAGGGGTTCCTGGAGAGAAACTCCCCCACTGCTCTCTGTCTCCTGAGGGGTTCCTGGAGAGAAACCCCCCACTGCTCTTTGTCTCTTGAGGGGTTCCTGGAGAGAAACCCCCCACTGCTCTCTGTCTCCTGAGGGGTTCCTGGAGAGAAACCCCCCACTGCTCTCTGTCTCCTGAGGCGTTCCTGGAGAGAAACCCCGCACTGCTCTCTGTCTCCTGAGGGGTTCCTGGTGAGGTGGAGAGACTAACCTGTACCCCTGCACACTGACTCGGTACCGGTACCCTATTTATATAGCTTCAGAATTGTTGTTTTATTGTGTTATCTTTTCATAAATGTTTTGCTTTCGTTTATTTAGTAAATATTTTCTTCACTCTATTTCTTGAACTGCATTGTTGGTTAAGGGCTTGTAAGTAAGCATTTCAAGATAAGATCTACACGTTGTATCCGGCGCATGTGACAAATAACATTTGATTTGATTTGCCACAGAGGTAACTGGTCTCATGTGACAAATAACATTTGATTTGATTTGCCACAGAGGTAACTGGTCTCTCTCTGGGTGCATGTGACAAATAACATTTGATTTGCCACAGAGGTAACTGGTCTCTCTCTGGGTGCATGTGACAAATAACATTTGATTTGCCACAGAGGTAACTGGTCTCTCTCTGGGTGCATGTGACAAATAACATTTGATTTGCCACAGAGGTAACTGGTCTCTCTCTGGGTGCATGTGACAAATAACATTTGATTTGATTTGTCATGGAGGGTTACTGGTCTCTCGCTCTCTCTGGGTGCATGTGACAAATAACATTTGATATGATTTGATTTGTCACAGGTGGGTACTGATGGGAGATTGAAAGCCTGTCACACTGGGGGTTTGGTCTTACTCCTGGGGATCTGTATTACTCCTGAGGATCTGGTCTTACTCCTGGGGGTCTGGTCTTACTCCTGGGGGTCTGGTCTAACTCCTGGGGGTCTGGTCGTACTCCTGGGGGTCTGGTCGTACTCCTGCGGGTCTGGTCTAACTCCTGGGGGTCTGGTCTAACTCCTGGGGGTCTGGTCTAACTTCTGGTGGTCTGGTCTTACTCCTGGGGATCTGGTCTTACTCCTGGTGGTCTGGTCTAACTCCTAGGGGTCTGCTCTAACTCCTGGTGGTCTGGTCTTACTCCTGGTGGTCTGGTCTTACTCCTGGGGATCTGGTCTTACTCCTGGATATCTGTATTACTCCTGGTGGTCTGGTCTTACTCCTGGGGGTCTGGTCATACTCCTGGAGGATCTGGTCTTACTCCTGGGGGTCTGGTCTTACTCCTCGGGGTCTGGTCTAACTCCTGGGGGTCTAGTCTAAGTCCTGGGGGTCTGGTCTTATTCCTGGGGGTCTGGTCTTACTCATGGGGATCTGTATTACTCCTGGGGGTCTGGTCTAACTCCTGGGGGTCTGGTCTTACTCCTGGGGGTCTGGTCTTACTCCTGGGGATCTGGTCTAACTCCTAGGGGTCTGCTCTAACTCCTGGGGATCTGGTCTAACTCCTAGGGGTCTGCTCTAACTCCTGGTGGTCTGGTCTTACTCCTCGGGGTCTGGTCTAACTGCTGGGGGTCTAGTCTAACTCCTGGGGGTCTGGTCTTATTCCTGGGGGTCTGGTCTTACTCATGGGGATCTGGTCTTACTCCTGGGGATCTGTATTACTCCTGGTGGTCTGGTCTTACTCCTGGGGGTCTGGTCTTACTCCTGGAGGATCTGGTCTTACTCCTGGGGGTCTGGTCTTACTCCTCGGGGTCTGGTCTAACTCCTGGGGGTCTAGTCTAACTCCTGGGGGTCTGGTCTTATTCCTGGGGGTCTGGTCTTACTCATGGGGATCTGTATTACTCCTGGGGGTCTGGTCTAACTCATGGGGGTCTGGTCTTACTCCTGGGGGTCTGGTCTTAATCCTGGGGATCTGGTCTAACTCCTAGGGGTCTGCTCTAACTCCTGGTGGTCTGGTCTTACTCCTGGTGGTCTGGTCTTACTCCTGGGGATCTGGTCTTACTCCTGGGGGTCTGGTCTTACTCCTGGAGGATCTGGTCTTACTCCTGGGGGTCTGGTCTTACTCCTGGAGGATCTGGTCTTACTCCTGGGGGTCTGGTCTTACTCCTCGGGGTCTGGTCTAACTCCTGGGGGTCTAGTCTAACTCCTGGGGGTCTGGTCTTATTCCTGGGGGTCTGGTCTTACTCATGGAGATCTGGTCTTACTCCTGGGGATCTGTATTACTCCTGGTGGTCTGGTCTTACTCCTGGGGGTCTGGTCTTACTCCTGGAGGATCTGGTCTTACTCCTGGGGGTCTGGTCTTACTCCTCGGTTCTGGTCTAACTCCTGGGGGTCTAGTCTAACTCCTGGGGGTCTGGTCTTATTCCTGGGGGTCTGGTCTTACTCATGGGGATCTGTATTACTCCTGGGGTTCTGGTCTAACTCCTGGGGGTCTGGTCTTACTCCTGGGGGTCTGGTCTAACTCCTGGGGGTCTGGTCGTACTCCTGGGGGTCTGTTCTAACTCCTGGGGGTCTGGTCTTACTCCTGGGGGTTTGGTCTAACTCCTGGTGGTCTGGTCTAACTCCTCTGGGTCTGGTCTAACTCCTGGGGGTCTGGTCTAACTCCTGGGGGTCTGGTCTTACTCCTGGGGGTCTGGTCTAACTCCTGGGGGTCTGGTCTTACTCCTGGGGGTCTGGTCTTACTCCTGGGGGTCTGGTCTAACTCCTGGTGGTCTGGTCTAACTCCTGGGGGTATGGTCTTACTCCTGGGGGTCTGGTCTTACTCCTGGGGGTCTGGTCTAACCCCTGGGGGTCTGGTCTAACTCCTGGTGGTCTGGTCTTACTCCTGGGGATCTGGTCTAACATGAGAAGGAGGACAGAGACCCCCCTCTCTCTCTCTGTCAGTCTCCTGTGGAGATTGTAGAGACTGAGGGGTTGTAAATGCTGTTAGACTGGCGTGTGTCTCTCCATGGTGCTGATGTGACGTCCCCTCATGCCAAGACGCCACTGCTCCCACGCTCGGGAATAAATTGATTGTCTCTGAGAACGGCGTTTGTAAAAACAAGACAAATAATGAATCACCCTGCCCCTCATCCCTCATCTCCTCTCTCCTCTCTCCTTCTCAGCTTTTTTCTGCCTCTGTGTGGTTCTGCATTCTGGTACTATTAGTCTTTTTCGGTGCTTCGATTATTCTCTGCCTTTCTCCGTCTCTCTCTTTCTTTTTCTGTCTTTCCCCTCCCTCTCAATTTCGTGCTATCTATACACAGATATGTGTTTCTCTTGCATGGCTATAACCTCACACTCCTCTCTATCTTCGTGCTGTCAATGCTAACAGTACATGCTCTTACTCTCTCCCAACTGTTATTAGGTGCTGAACACACTCATTCTCCCTGGAGAATCTGCTGCTCCATGCAAGGTGAAGATGTCCTTATAGATTCCTCTTGGAACAACTGTATATTGTCTTTCCTTTTTCTTTTCCATATGGAACGTTGTAGCTGAGGTAAGAATGTCATAGTGAATGAGGGTATGGACAATGTCTGCATGTATCGTACGTACAGTATGTGATCACAGTTCAATAGTAGGTTTAAGGGTTTGTCCATATGTCTTCTGAGAGGATGAGGAGGAATTATGGACTAAGGGGAATTTGAGGCCTTGAGAGAACAAAAGCAGTGAACATTCTTCCACTCTAAGAAATGTTTGTCATCATCACGTAAAAATATTCCACTTTTCCAAGGACATCCATTTTTTAAAATGGGAATTCCAAAGCATCCCAGGGAATGCTGTTCAAGCTGTTCAAAGCCTTGTGCCGAAGCGCCGATGCTCTGTCTCCGCTTGCGCTGGGAGCCAGAAACTCAACATGAAGTGAAAAGTAAAGTATAGCTGGTTGCCTGGATGTTGAATTGCATGGAACAAGTCCTGACTACTTATATCCCCTTTGATCTCTGTTTCCTGAGAGGGGATTGTCTGCTTCGTCCCGTGGTTACATTTCTGTCAGAGTCAGTGCTCCGTACATCATCCTCCCTGTGAACAACTCAGGCTTTTTTCCCTATATCTATCCATATCTCTCCCCTTCACTCTTCTCTCTCACTATTCTTCTATAGCTTTCTCTCCTTCTCCCCTTTCCCTTTGACTTGGTGTGGCCTCTAATTCCCTTTCTTTAAGGACAAGCATCTGCATCACATCATCTGAATAAGACTCAGAGTCTCTGTGGCCTCCCAGCGGCTTAAGTCCACAGAGCCAGAGAACCCTTCCCTCCCCTCCCCGGATCCACTTTTAATGTCCTGTTCTAACACCAGACTGTCACTGTCAATACCCACTTGGCAAAAACTGGTTGAATCAACGTTGTTTCCATGTCATTTCAGCAAAGAAATTAAATGCAATGTGTTGACGTTGAATCAACATGGAGAACATCACATTTGTATAAATGGAATTCCCTATTTTTTTCACGTATATTTGAACCATAATCTAGTGAAAAGTTTAATTATTTTGTTGATTTCACGTTGAATTCACATTAGTTGACAAATCAACCGAATCTAAATCAAAACTAGACATTGAAATGACATCTTTGCCCAGTGGGTACATATTGTCTTAACATCCAGAGGGTGTTCCCCTCATCACATGTCTATGGGATATGGGAGCGGCTGTCTGGAGATCCAGTGAGGTGGTTGTTGTGCTGATGACCAACTCCTGGGGTTAAGGTTATCGGGTCCTTCCCTAGCAGCAACTGCAGCAACAACAGCAACTGCAGCAACAGCAACAACAGTAGCAACAGCATTCAACAGCAGCAACAGCTACAGCAACAGCAGCAATAACAACAGCAGTAGCAACAACAGCAGTAGCAACAACAGCAGTAGCAACAACAGCAGTAGCAGCAAAAGCAACAGCAGCAACAGCAACAACAGCAGCAACAGCTACAGCAGCAACAGCAGCAACAGCAACAACAACAGCAGCAACAGCAGCAGCAACAACAGCAGTAGCAACAGCAGCAGTAGCAACAACAGCAGCAAAAGCAACAGCAGCAACAGCAGCAATATCAACAACAGAAGCAACAACAGCAACAGCAGCAACAGCAACCTCAACAGCAGCAACAACAGCAGCAGCAACACTAGTATCATCCCTCTCTGTCTCTACCTCCTGTTTTAGCTCCACCCCTAAACCCAGATTAATTACCAGAAATAGTAGGGGTATTAAGATACAGCCGCATTAACAAAGTTGTCCTGTATCTTAATTGAATCTACCCCTGGAGAGCAGAATCTGGATTATGTTTACCTGAAATATAAGCAGCTCACTCTGCGCTGGAACATGGCCCTGCTGATAAAACACTGGGTTATTCCGCTCAATCCTAATCCCCACTGTAATTTGTTCCCCCGATGGACGGGCCAGCGCGATGGAAGCCTATGATTGGGATTCCGAAACTGGGAAGCATTTGCAGGTAAGTTAATGTATTAAATGTATTTTTTTGTAGGTGCGAGGAGGCTGTATTTTGGCCACACAGACACAGCCTATTCGTCCCCCACTGAGTGAGTTAGCATGTACCAGCTTCGCCAGACAGGCAAGGTTTATCAGACTTGGATCTGGGGTTGCAGAGTTTACATAATCTATTTCCTTCTGACATATTCACCACTTCTTTGCTCAGTCACGATATACCATTTATTTACTTGTTTAATTATTTAATTTGAAATCGCAATCTCCTCCTGGACCATTTGTTAAAGTAGTGGTTAATGCTGTAATTTACCATTTAGTCAGAAACATACTGGCCTCTCCTGACTACACTGTCCATAGTGAGGACTTGGAGCTCAGGGGATGCAGTGCAGTTAAAGAACCTTGCTCAAGGGCATAGCCCACCTAGGGTGTGTCCCCCCTGACCTCTCACCCCATCTCCCCACACCCTCCACTCTGAGGCTTTGGTCCCCAGACAGACTGTGCTGGGGTTTGAGAGGGTTAGGTGGGGTTAGGTTAGGTTAGGGACAGTCCGGAAGAGTGGGGGGTCCAGGAGGGATGACTCTATGTGACTACAAGAGACAGGAGGCATGTCCACAACCCTTTTGATCCAAAACCTTTTTGTCCTTTACAGGACTCCCTTACCTCTTATCACTGTTCAGTCCCCCCCCCCTCCCACACACACCCCTCCTCCCTGTTCATATTTTGGTAGGATGGAGGGAGGGGATACAGGTGAAGGGGAGGGCAGTGAAAGGGTCCAGCGTCGTCTCAAAGTTAGCGCTGATGCAACAATGTTGTGATCTAGCGTTATTCACCCCCCACTGGTGGATCAAGTGTGCAATGCGGGGTTGGAGATGCTGGAATGATGGGGGGCTGAGGGGGACGGCACCCCACTCCAAAGGTCCCGTTTGGTGTGTATCCCTAAGGATGAGGTGAGGGGGGCTAAACAAGTCCACCTAACCGTCTGTGTGTTGCACACCAGGTCTACTCTCATGTCTACCATCAACCTACAGTACATCTCTACCAGCATAGGAGGACAGCTGAATAACAGCCTCTCCCACCATAGTACCTCCAGGCTAGTAAACCCATGCATGTTCTAATACAGTCGTATCTGAAGAAGGATAGCTTAAGATATAAACCACAGTATAATTATCACCATCTCTCCATTTCCCTCCCACCTTCCCTCCCCCTTTCCCTCCCCCTTTCCCTCTCTCCCTCCTGCTGGCCCAGACTGGGCCATGTGTAGCGGTGCTCAGGGACAAGGACCCCCGGGGCTCCATGGAGACACTGGAACAGTCACTGTGCACTCAACGTGATACCCGCCTCTCTCTTACTCCGATGACAACGAACCGAATGGTGTCGCCGTCTGTGGTCACGCTGCGCCCGACTCTCCTCGCTCGGCTCGCCCGACCCCGGTCCCCTTGAACAGATGCTGGTAGTGCGGCGCGCACTCGCGAGGGGGGAGGAGGGTTAATTGGGGTAGTAGTGGGGGTTAATTTAAATTAAAATTTCAACTAATGGAGGTCAGGGAAGCGTCTGCAAATACCTGATTAAAACAAATGGTCCTGCCAGTCAAAACTTTATCTTGGTCAGCCTTCGGTGGAGCATCCTGGAGAGGGAGACGAGAGAGAGAGAGGAGAGGAAAAGGGGATGACTAATGGGAAGGGGGGCACTTGTTAGCTTAGTATTTGCAGGGAGAGGAGAGGGTGAAGAGAGAGAGGATGTACTGTCTGTGTTTCTCTCTCTCCATTTATGTGTATTTAGTGGGGGAGGGAGACGGGGAGATTAACTGTCATCCTTGCAGGAACCCAGCCTTGCTGTGCCACCCCGCTGCCACCCTGTTCCGCCACGCATGCCACAACAGTTCCCAACATCTGGTGTGGGCCCTCCAGGAGAGCGCTGGGGCCCCGGTTCCCCGCCGCGGCTAAATATGGCGCAGGGTTACGCTACGCGTCCCTAATCACTTAGCCGCTGTCTGGCAGCCACCACACCGCCCCTCTCTTTCCCACTACTTCTCCCTCCACTGTATGCTGCTGCCTGCCTGCCTCGTACATCACCGCCAGATATCTGCAGGCCCGCCAGGCATCTCTCTTTCCCCACTTACCCGCTCTCTCACTTGCTTACCCACTCTTCCCCTTCTATCACTCCCGCTCCCTATTATTTTCTGTTCCTTTCTTAGCTCCCCCTTGCCTTGTAAGCTGTCTCTCTCCCTCCCTGCTTCTCACTTGTCCTTTACTTTCTTACCTCTTCTTCTGCCTCTGTTTTTCTCTTTGTCTCATTTCTCTTCTCACTCACCGGTTTTCTGTCACTTCTCTGCTTTCTCTTTCCTCCCCTTTCCTATGTCTTCCACTGTCCTCTCGGTTTGATATAACAGTAAAGATGACTACCTTGTTGTGTGGTAGTAATTGTTGGTACCATGTGTCTGAGACATGTAGTTAGCCTGTCACGTGGGAGATTGGCCCTTCAGAAGGGCTGTCATCACTTGGAGGCATATAGTGTCATATCTCTAAATTAGTTGAAACGTTATAAATAAATATCTGGGAGCCTGAGCAGCAGCGTGCAGCGTTTTCCTTTCGGTTTTCCATGAGTTTGCCTACAACTCCAGCACCTGTGGAAAGTACCTGGATGTGTGTTAAATTAGCCCATGGAAAGGCCATGGCAACATCCTCTCCATTGCTTGCTATGGCACCCTGCTTTGTAACATGGAAACATATACAAATTCCAGTTTGTTTGTCTTAATGGTTTGCTGGGAGTACTGCCTCCATTGGGGAATGTTTGCAACCGCTGTACACATGCACAAGCACACACACACACACACACTTGTCAGCCCATGGTCCCAGAAGTGCACACTGAGCCAGGGCTCTCCATGAAAAGCAGCAGCTTTATAGAGCTTGTCCCCAGGCAGCCCCTGTTTACCTGATATACGCAGCACGCCCACGCTTCACAACACCGCAGATGTGTGTGTAGAAGCAGAATTTGGAAGCTTGAATTTAGCTGCCAGGAGTGACGGTGATGAAGTAGCAGTGATAAACTGATAGATTGGCTGCCAGTGCCATTTTGGGGGGAAGGAGGTGGAGCGGGGGTCAGATAAACATGACAGAGGAAAAGGCTTGCAGTGTTCTGGTGATAATAAACTTGTTGTTCTCCGTCGGCTGCATTACACCCCAGACCGGAGGAAATTACCTGGAGAGGGAGAAAGAGGGGGAGGGGTGAGGTGGAGGGAGAGAGAGAGGGGGAGGCGAGGCAGAGAGGAGAGACACGGAGAGAGAGAGAGAGCAAGAGAGAGAAAGAGACAGAGGGAGACGGAGAGAGGGGGGCAGAGTGTAGGGGCAGAGAGTAGGGACATGGAGAGAGAGAGATGGAGAGAGGGAGAGAGAGGGAGGGGTGAGGTGGAGGGAGAGAGAGAGGGGGAGGCGAGGCTGAGAGTAGAGACATGGAGAGAGCAAGAGAGAGAAAGAGACAGAGGGAGAGAGGGGGGCAGAGAGTAGGGACATGGAGAGAGGGAGGAGTGAGGTGGAGGGAGAGAGAGAGGGGGAGGTGAGGC
Source organism: Oncorhynchus clarkii lewisi (assembly GCF_045791955.1). Taxonomy (NCBI): domain Eukaryota; kingdom Metazoa; phylum Chordata; class Actinopteri; order Salmoniformes; family Salmonidae; genus Oncorhynchus; species Oncorhynchus clarkii. The sequence goes on along the minus strand of NC_092173.1, from coordinate 25,544,886 downwards.
AGAGAGTAGAGACATGGAGAGAGAGAGAGAGAGCAAGAGAGAGAAAGAGACAGAGGGAGAGGGAGATAGGGGGGCAGAGAGTAGGGACAGAGAGTAGGGACAGAGAGTAGGGACATGGAGAGAGTGACAGTGAGAGGGAGGGATATGAGGTGGGAAGAGGGAGAGGGTGAGGTGGGAAGAGGGAGGGGGTGAGGTGGGAAGAGGGAGGGGGTGAGGTGGGAAGAGGGAGAGGGGTGAGGTGGGAAGAGGGAGAGGGGTGAGGTGGGAAGAGGGAGGGGGTAAGGTGGGAAGAGGGAGGGGGTGAGGTGGGAAGAGGGAGAGGGGTGAGGTGGAAAGAGGGAGAGGGGTGAGGTGGGAAGAGGGAGAGGGGTGAGGTGGGAAGAGGGAGGGGGTGAGGTGGGAAGAGGGAGAGGGGTGGTTGAATTGCTTCCCTCTTCTCTCTTGTGGGATTCCAGTGTGCTGCCATTATTACAGCAACATGCCTGTGAGAGTTGCAGTGAGAGAGTTGCAGTGAGATAGTTTAAGACTCAGCCTGGACACTGATGGGATCCCAGAACACTGGATCACCAATCATTAGCCCAACCCATACCATCACCACCACAAAGCTGATATGAGGAGGTTTTCACCAACTCAACACGTGGAAGATGTGTGTGTGTGTGTGTGTGTGTGTGCACGTGCGGTTGTTTGTTTGCACGTCTAAGCTACTAAATCTGAAAAGGAGATGTAGAATCATAATTTGTTGATGAGAATTGTACCACAGGAAATGCACTGAAAACCCAGACTAACCCACAGTTATGTTAACAGTACTTTCATGTAGCCTCATTTTGACCAGAAAATAGTAATGCATTTCCATAGAAATTGACAAATGAGCAGCAACATGTGATGTTAAGAGTCTATATATTTGGAAAATGAAGGCATAGATCCATTTTTTCAACTATTTTCCAACCTAGAAATTAGGCATAAGTAAAGGCTTTGATTTCTGTGTAAACAGATGGAAAAGGGGTCTTACAAAACATTTACCAGAAAAAGTCTTAAAAAGGTACCAGAAATACAGTAATGTTGAAGGAAAGACCCCTGCCAACTAATATCAACACTTAGATTTAATTTTGGAGAAATGTTTACCTTCTGTAAGTTTAAGAAATATTGCCTTGTGCCTTTTAACTCTGTGTCATGCTCGTTAGTATAGACGGACCAAGGCGCAGCGTACGTAGATTTCCACATATGTATTAGACAGTGAAACCTAGAAAAACTAAACACAAAAAAACTAAACACAAACAATATCTAAACACAAACAATATCCCATGACCCACAGGTTACCAGCTGCCTCTAATTGGGAATCACCAACATAGAAAATAAACCTAGAACCCCACATAGAACATATAAACTAGAACAACCCCTAGTCACACCCTGACCTACTCTACCATAGGCAATAAATGCTCTCTATGGTCAGGATGTGACATTCTGTTCCCAAAACCCCCATGTTGATAAGATATTTTCTAATTTCTCTCCCTCATGAGGAGGGAGGATAATAAAAGTTCACAGAAGTAACAAGTGATGGTAGACCTGCCAATTAGTGACAGGGATTTTACTGATATCAGTTAAAACGTGTAATTCCGTTACAAAATTGGTAATGGATTTATCCCAAAAATCGGTAACGGAATTACTGCAAATGAATGGAAAAGAGGGGGGCTCATGGGTACATGTCAGTAAAAGCTGGGAGAGGTAACTGGAGAGTGAGAGAGAGAAAGGAGAGAGGCAGAGAGAGAGAGGAGAGAGAGAGAGAGAGAGAGAGAGAGAGAGAGAGACAGAGAGAGAGAGAGAGAGAGAGAGAGAGAGAGAGAGAGAGAGAGAGAGAGAGAGAGAGAGAGAGAGGCAGAGAGAGAGAGAGAGAGAGAGAGAGAGAGAGAGAGAGAGAGAGAGAGAGAGAGAGAGAGAGAGAGAGACAGAGAGACAGAGAGAGAGAGAGAGAGAGAGAGAGAGAGACAGAGAGACAGAGAGAGAGAGAGAGAGACAGAGAGAGAGAGAGAGAGAGAGAGAGAGAGAGAGAGAGAGACAGAGAGAGAGAGAGCGAGAGAGAGAGAGAGAGAGAGAGAGAGAGAGAGAGAAGTCATGCAGAAGAACGGCTCCTGACTTGTTATAACTTACTTTTTGGTTGTTAGGAGAGAGATTGACAAAATTAAATTAGCAAAAAATGTAAAGGTAATCAAATGGTACAACTGAAGATCGACACAGGAGGAAAAGATTGACAGAGAGTGAGTTAAAAGACCAATCTTAATCGTGCTAGCTAGCCAAATTCAAATCTGTCAGCTAGCTTACCGTCTAGCTCCAACTGTTGACTGGTGGTAACCATAGCAACATGGCAACTGAGGCAGCGCCAGCAGCAGAGACAGAGACTTTCCCCCATTTAAAAAAAAATACCCAGCAGAAATCAAATCAGAGAAGGGAAGAATAAATTTTAAACACAGAATTCTGAGGGAGAACCCAGAAACGTTGTTTGTCAACTGCTCACAAAACAGGACTGTTACAAACCTGTTATTCTACACAGACCACACTACTGCCTGGCATACAGCTGTAACCAGGCATTTCAGCTATACCACAAAGAAAGGCATCTGCAAAGGAAGGCAAATCCATATTTTTGAGGACAGCAATAAGGACCAGGAAAACAGGTTTCTGATGGTAAACATGTACCAGAACGGCACTGTCATGGTCCAGGGCAGTGAGGCTGCACTCAGCTCTGTTGTGCAGGACTTCCCCACTCTAAGGAATATGGCGGAAAGCAAAAAAGACAAGGACAGCACCCCGACCTCTCCCCTCATCCTCAGGCACCCCGACAGCAGGACTATCTTCCCACCTGCCTGCCTGCCTGCCTACAACCACCAGAGCCAAGACCACACTACCATCAGCCTGCTGAGAGACAGGCTGGCTCTGTTAAAGGTATGGGTTACTGAGCTGAAGGAGCAGCCCCCCAGCTACACCACCATCAGCCTGCTGAGAGACAGTCTGGCTCTGTTAGAGGTATGGGTTACTGAGCTGAAAGAGCAGCCCCCCAGCTACACTACCATCAGCCTGCTGAGAGACAGTCTGGCTCTGTTAGAGGTATGGGTTACTGAGCTGAAGGAGCAGCTCCCCAGCTACACCACCATCAGCCTGCTGAGAGACAGGCTAGCTCTGTTAGATGTATGGGTTACTGAGCGGAAGGAGCAGCCCCCCAGCTACACCACCACCACCACCAGCCCAGACACATAACAGATCAACCAGTGCAGGACCCAGCTGAAGAACTCTGTCCAGGAGCTGAGAGAGAGCCTTTACCACAGCGCATGAGGAGGTAAAGGCCACCACGAGGAGAGAGCTGGTGCAGGTAAAGGAGGAGATGGAAAAAGAGTTGTCTGTCATCAAGATAGTGCTACAGCACAGAGAATAGACTGTAGAGACTCCCAGAGAGAAGCTGCAGCCCCTCAGCACCCCTAACAACCCCACTGACCCACCTTTACCCACAACCACTTCCAAACACTTTACCCACACCCCCAACAAGGAGAATCAAATGGGGACACCTACTACAGAGAGAAGCTCTCTGGCCCCCCCTGACACACCCCTCCCATGTACACAGGCCCTGTGTACTCCAGTCCCAGACCGTAAACCCACTAATCTGGTAAAACCCACTGAGGTGGCCATCCTCATTGACTCAAATGGGAAATTCATCCAAGAGGATAAACACTTCCCCCAACACAAGGTGTGTAAAATATGGTGCCCCAAAACACAGGATGCACTTCCACATCCTGTCCCAGCCTGACTTTGGCACACCAGGCCACATTATTATTCACACTGGCACCAACAACTCCCACAACTCCCCAACTCCCACATCACCATCTCCACTCTGCTGCCCCGCAAAGACTTTCATCCCCGTACATTCAGAAAGTCAAAACTGACATCACCAGAGGGTGTGGCCTACTCCCGAATGTGCACGTTGCTTACCACCCAACAATCACCCCAGAGCACCTGCAGGACCACTCCCACCTGAGGAAGCAGACAGTAGGGATGTTTGCCAAGTCTCTGAAGGACGTGGCACTTGGTAGACAAACACCCCATGCCGCACTGGACAGAGGACCACTCAGACACCCCTACCAGACCACTGCACCAACAAGGAGCCCCAGGCCCCTTCACCGCCCCACCAGACCCAGCGCACCGCACAGGCCCCACCCACCACCAGAGCATCACCACTTCCATCGGCTTAGCCAGACCGGACCGGGCCCAGTCTACTACCCCGCACCAGACCACCACCCCTACCAGACCAGAGAGGAAGCCCCACGGCCCAGAACTGGCCCTCCTCCACTCCACATGGTCCAACAGCAGGACCAGCGCAGCTACGGAGAGGTCGTCAGAGGACAGGAGAACCCTGTAGAATTAAGTGAGATTAAACAGCTCCTCCAATACATCTGCACTAAACTGCACTAAACACCCACAGATGCATGCACACACACACACACACACACACACACACACACACACACACACACACACACACACACACACACACACACACACACACACACACACACACACACACACACACACTCACACACACACACACACACACACACACACACACACACTCACACACCTATTGTACTAGAATTTACTTGTTCAATGAATAGGAATATTTATATATACAACAGAAAGAATGTTAGCCGTTATCCTGTTTATCTCACTCTTAACAACTTGTTAGTTAGTAGTTACTGTATTTCTGACTGCTATTCTTTCTTTTGAAACATGAAATCGCTACCAGTGGAACATCGAGGACCTAAACTCATCAGCCTTTGAACTGAAGAGTTTAGCACTGGAGTTCAACAAACTTCCTTAATTTTATATTGTTTTATTTCACCTATATTTAACCAGGTAGGCACGTTGAGAACAAGTTCTCATTTACAATTGCGACCTGGCCAAGATAAAGCAAAGCAGTTCGACATATACAACAACACAGAGTTACACATGGAGTAAAACAAATATACAGTCAATAATACAGTAGAAAAATAAGTCTATATACGATGTAAGCAAATGAGGTGAGATAGGGGAGGTAAAAGCAGAAAAAAAGGCCATGGTGGCGAAGTAAATACAATATAGCAAGTAAAACACTGGAATGGTAGATTTGGAGTGGAAGAATGTGCAAGGTAGAGATAGAAATAATGGGGTGCAAAGGAGAAAAATAAATAAATAAATACAGTAGGGAGAGAGGTAGTTGTTTGGGCTAAATTATAGATGGGCTATGTACAGGTACAGTAATCTGTGAGCTGCTCTGACAGCTGGTGCTTAAAGCTAGTGAGGGAGATAAGTTTCAGAGATTTTTGTAGTTCGTTCCAATCATTGGCAGCAGAGAACTGGAAGGAGAGGCGGCCAAAGGAAGAATTGGTTTTGGGGGTGACCAGAGAGATATACCTGCTGGAGCGCGTGCTACAGGTGGGTGCTGCTATGGTGACCAGCGAGCTGAGATAAGGGGGGACTTTACCTAGCAGGGTCTTGTAGATGACCTGGAGCCAGTGGGTTTGGCGACGAGTATGAAGCGAGGGCCAGCCAACAAGAGCGTACAGGTCGCAGTGGTGGGTAGTATATGGGGCTTTGGTGACAAAATGGATGGCACTGAGATAGACTGCATCCAATTTATTGAGTAGGGTATTGGAGGCTATTTTGTAAATGACATCGCCGAAGTTGAGGATCGGTAGGTAGGATGGTCAGTTTTACAAGGGTATGTTTGGCAGCATGAGTGAAGAATGCTTTGTTGCAAAATAAGAAGCCAATTCTAGATTTAACTTTGGATTGGAGATGTTTGATGTGAGTCTGGAAGGAGAGTTTACAGTCTAACCAGACACCTAGGTATTTGTAGTTGTCCACATATTCGTCCAGAGCAGTGATGTTGGACGGGCGGGCAGGTGCAGGCAGCGATCGGTTGAAGAGCATGCATTTAGTTTTACTTGTATTTAAGAGCTATTGGAGGCCACGGAAGGAGAGTTGTATGGCATTGAAGCTTGTCTGGAGGGTTGTTAACACAGTGTCCAAAGAAGGGCACAGAATACAGAATGGTGTCGTCTGCGTAGAGGTGGATCAGAGACTCACCTGCAACAAGAGCGACATCATTGATGTATACAGAGAAGAAAGTCGGTCCAAGAATTGAACCCTGTGGTACCCCCATAGAGACTGCCAGGGGCCCGGACAACAGGCCCTCCGATTTGACACACTGAACTCTACCACAGCAGAACCTGAGACAAAGCTGCATTTCCTGATAAAATATGAAAAATATAAAACAATTAGGGAGTGTTTAAATTTAAAACACTTATTCAAGGTTTCAAAGTCCTCTCTGATGAAAGTAGGCTACCCGTCCTGTTGGGGGAGGACACAGATAGCTGTGGGTTGGCAGCGCACTACATTGCTGCCTGCCATAAGTTGAGGGACAGTGTTTGACAGACCAATTAACCTGCACATGTACTGTATGTTTATTGTTATTTATCAATGTATGGTTATTTTGACTCTTAGTTAGTGTTGTTAGTTGTCTCGTTGACAATTTTGATTCTCATTTGATTCTCATACGTCATGCCAATAAAGCAAATTTAAGTGAATTGAGAGGGGGAGAGAGAGAGAGAGAGAGAGAGAGAGAGAGAGAGAGAGGCAGAGAGAGGGAGAGGGAAGCAGAGAGAGAGAGGCAGAGAGAGAGGCAGAGAGAGGCAGAGAGAGAGGCAGAGAGAGGCAGAGAGAGAGGCGGAGAGAGAGAGAGGCAGAGAGAGGATGAGAGAGAGGCAGAGAGAGGCAGAGGCAGAGAGAGAGAGGGAGAGAGAGAGGCAGAGAGGCAGAGAGAGGGAGAGAGAGGCAGAGAGAGAGAGAGAGAGAGAGGCAGAGAGAGAGGGAGAGAGAGGCAGAGAGAGACAGATTGAGAGGAGAGAGAGGCAGAGAGAGAGAGAGAGGCAGAGAGAGAGAGAGAGAGGCAGAGAGAGAGAGAGAGGCAGAGAGAGAGAGAGAGAGGCAGAGAGAGAGAGAGAGAGAGAGGCAGAGAGAGAGAGGGAGAGAGAGGCAGAGAGAGAGAGGGAGAGGCAGAGAGAGAGAGAGAGAAAACGTGTGTGATAGAGAGAGAGAGAGGCAGAGAGAGAGAGGGAGAGAGAGAGAGAGAGAGGCAGAGAGAGAGAGAGAGAGAGAGAGAGAGAGAGAGAGAGAGAGAGAGAGAGAGAGAGAGAGAGAGAGAGGCAAACCAAATCGGAACCTATCATAGAAGTATGTTTCACAAGTTTTGATAGTACAGTAAAGTACAGTAAAGTACAGTACAGTGAGTAGAGCACAATAGCGTAGGGTACAGTAAAGTACAATAGAGTACAGTGCAGTAAAGAAAAGTAGTATATTGAGTATATTGTACTGTACAGTACTGCACTGTACTGAACTCTACCCTACTCTACTCTGCTCTTTTCTACTCTACTCTACTCTGCTGTGCTGTGCTGTGCTGTGATCTCCAAACTTGTGAAACATAAGGATAATGACATTCATAACCCTAATTATACATTTCTGTGTTGTACAGATCAGGGACTCACGATACAATTTCCTTACCGAAAATCCGTTACCAGGTGTAAATCCACTTCATTTACTGTTGTTCAAAAACCAAAAGAGATGTTCTCTATGTCAACGTGTCATGTCATAGCTGACACCCATTCTTTCTGCAGACGTCACTGAGTCTTAATCCATAGACAATACTGTATTTATCTAGTGTTTTTGGACAATGTAAACACACAAAAAACGGAAGGAGATTTTAGCTAAATCTTCAGTGTAAATTGATAAAGTGTTCCTTGTGCATAGAGCTGTATGGTCTATTAAACTTTGAAATCAATGGTTTTTGTTTGGCATACATTGTAAGTGAGATATCTGAGTCTCAGCGCAATTCCTTTACTGCTAAATTGCCCAGATGCTCCTATTGTAATATATAATGCAGTGTTTGTATATGCTCAAGTAGAAATGAGGAAATCTCCAATCTCTGCTTTCTCACGTGTGTTATCACACCCTGGCTTCTCTATGAACTCTTCATATACACTAGATCAGTGAACTGTTCAATCCTTTACCCTGCCCACATGCATTCCCCTTAACACCCCTGCCCTCCCCTCCCCTTCCTTCAGCCTTAGTCACCGCCCTGGGCCCTCCAACCTCCACCCTCCCCTCACCTGATTTCCAGCCCTAGTGAAGCTAATCCTTGCCTGGATCGCTCCTGTGCATCCTTACACACTTCACACATCCACAATGATAGAATGGAAGTGATGAGCTTGAAATATGTTGTCTATGGCAATGGATGTATGTGTATGTGTGGGGGGGGAAGCCTATCTGCCCATCAGAGTGTTAATCTGTATTACCGATGCCACCTGATATAGAGGGTAGGTGGGGGAAAGAATGCACTGCCTTCATGCCTACCTGCTCACTCCTGCCAGGCTCCTCAGACTCTCCCTGCCCTGGGAGACACATGCCTTTACCCTTCGGTGTCTCATGTGCTGGCACAGGTGGCACTCTCTGTGTGTGTTGCCTCATCCTTGCTTCCCTGTGTTTGTCAAGACAGACACTTGATGTAGTAACACATTAGTGTGTGTGTCTTCACCTCTAACTATGTCTGTCAAGGCAGATAAGCTCCTTCCACCCATGCAGGTGGCCATGTGTGTGTTTCCTAGCTTCTTACTGTCAGGTGGCTCTCGTCCCACGCACTGCACTGCTGAGCGCTGGGGGCCCGGGGGCCAGGCCATCTGCCACTGTGTGACTCCAGTCTGTGGGGGGCCATAGGCATAGACAGGAGCCTCATGGACCCCCAGTGGTCTGTTGACACACAGCACAGTGTGTTTGCATGTGTGTGGAATGTGTGTGTGTGTGTGTTTGTGTGTGTGTGTGGGGGGGGGGGGGTTGTAACGGCTAACTGTGGAACAAACTAAACTCTGTGAATCACTCCACACAAGCTCATACAGTATAAATAACCATAGATATACATGCATCTATACAGTACTGTGGTACATGGATAGCAGCCTGTGGACATTAAATATGTCTTGTCACATATGAACGTATGAACACAGTCACCTGATTCCATTACATCCAGAGGTTATCAATCTCAATCTCATACAGTACAGTGGCCGACGCAGTACTCACTGCACTCATATGATTGGCTCTTAAATGTCACCCATATGGGCTGTCCATTGGGTAAAGAGTGTGTGTACAGTAAGTGTATTTAAAAGACACAAGCAGCCAGAAGGAACCTTCTGATTCTGTTCCCAGGAGCGAGAGGTGCTCTTTTAATTTCCACTTCCATAAAGGTCAGACACTGTGTTCTCCCTTAATTGATTCTTTAAATGCAGCACGTGGAGCGATGGGGGAGCGATGCGGGACAGACGGGGGAGGTGGGAAAGGCGAGGGGGAGAGATGAGTTGGGGGAAAGACAGGGGGGAGGTGGGAAAGGCGAGGGGGAGAGATGAGTTGGGGGAAAGACAGGGGGGAGGTGGGAAAGGCGAGGGGGAGAGATGAGTTGGGGGAGAGACAGGGGGGAGGTGGGAAAGGCGAGGGGGAGAGATGAGTTGGGGGAGAGACAGGGGGGAGGTGGGAAAGGCGAGGGGGAGAGATGAGTTGGGGGAGAGACAGGGGGTAGGTGGGAAAGGCAAGGGGGAGAGATGAGTTGGGGGAAAGACAGGGGGGAGGTGGGAAAGGCGAGGGGGAGAGATGAGTTGGGGGAAAGACAGGGGGGAGGTGGGAAAGGCGAGGGGGAGAGATGAGTTGGGGGAAAGACAGGGGGGAGGTGGGGAGAAACAGAAGAGGGATGGGGGAGCGATGGGAGAGGAAGCTAAAGAGTTAGGCCTACCTTCCTTTAGCCATGGTTAAAGTGCCTTAAACTATTTCCTGTTAGCATGTCATTGTATTGTAGCTGCTGTGTGCATGGTGTAGGAACGGACATGTTTAGCTGGGTTGTTAGTGTCTGCTCTGTGTACTGTGTGTGAATGATTTTGAAGCTCTGAGTCTACAGTTACTCTGTAAATGTCTTTTCATTTTCATCTGTTCCACGAGATTTTCAACCCCACAGTACATTCCGGCTGTGGAAATGCATTGGCTCTTCAACTCTACAAGGACTTTCTCTCTATGAAGTACTGTGCACTTTTTCCAACGCTACAGTAGCTTTCTTTGTTGCGCTCTGCCTGAACAGCTTCTGTCTCCATCTGTTTGCAGCTAACCAAATGTTAGTGAGTCGTAATGGCTATTAATTTGGCTTTTACTGCGTCTCTGTGCATAAGAGAAGCATCTGGAGCATTCAGTCATACCAATAAAATGCGAGGTAGACAATGTGTCCCTCAAATATTGCAATGAAGTGCTATTTTCTTTGTGGGCAATGCCCTAGCTGTGTAGTCAAATAGAGCCCAACTGAGACGAGTTAAGCCATGAAGCAACTGTTTATTGCCTTCCGTCAGGAGTAACATTAGATTGTCTTTCTCTTTCATACAACTCTGGGCATCTACATTTCCTTGATACAAAGTTACAGTTAGCAGTGTGGGGCTTTATCTCTCTCTCTCTCTCTCTCTTACCCTCTTGCTTCTTCAGTAGGCTCTAACTACTTGCATGGTGAGCTGGCGAGTGTCGTACCACCTATTGACCAGGATTCTCTGTGAATGATGACACGTGTCAGCTAACAGATTGATAACGTTCATCAAGCGTTCTACACCCTGCTGCCACACTCTGGTATTGACCCGTTCTTCAACCCTCTCCTCCTGTCTCCCCCTCTCCCACACCGGCCACTTCCATCTCCTCTTATCAGATCACCATTCATCTCATGCATCGGCCAAACTGCCAAATATTCCCATCGCACCTCCAGATCTGGTGCAATCCCCCTACACACACACATGTACACACACATGTACACACATGTACACACACACATGTACAAACACACATGTACACGCACATGTACACACATGCATGTACACATACACATGTACACACACGTTCCACTCTCATTACTGTCCCTCCGATGGGCACCTCTCCAGAGTGAGAGTGTGTAATTACACAATTATTGCCCACTTCACTTAATCTGTACTGCAATGTCTATATACCCCAGTATTGTCCATATACCCCAGTATTGTTCATATACCCCAGTATTGTCCATATACCCAAGTATTGTTCATATACCCCAGTATTGTCCATATACCCCAGTATTGTCCATATGCCCCAGTATTGTCCATATACCCAAGTATTGTTCATATACCCCAGTATTGTCCATATACCCCAGTATTGTCCATATACCCCAGTATTGTCCATATACCCCAGTATTGTTCATATACCCCAGTATTGTTCATATACCCCAGTATTGTCCATATACCCAAGTATTGTTCATATACCCCAGTATTGTCCATATACCCCAGTATTGTCCATATACCCCAGTATTGTCCATATACCCCAGTATTGTTCATATACCCCAGTATTGTTCATATACCCCAGTATTGTCCATATACCCAAGTATTGTTTATATACCCCAGTATTGTCCATATACCCAAGTATTGTTCATATACCCCAGTATTGTCCATATACCCCAGTATTGTTCATATACCCCAGTATTGTCCATATACCCCAGTATTGTTCATATACCCAAGTATTGTTCATATACCCCAGTATTGTCCATATACCCCAGTATTGTTCATATACCCCAGTATTGTTCATATACCCCAGTATTGTTCATATACCCAAGTATTGTTCATATACCCAAGTATTGTTCATATACCCCAGTATTGTCCATATACCCCAGTATTGTTCATATACCCCAGTATTGTTCATATACCCAAGAATTGTTCATATACCCAAGTATTGTTCATATACCCCAGTATTGTCCATATACCCCAGTATTGTTCATATACCCAAGTATTGTTCATATACCCCAGTATTGTCCATATACCCCAGTATTGTTCATATACCCCAGTATTGTCCATATACCCCAGTATTGTCCATATACCCCAGTATTGTTCATATACCCCAGTATTGTTCATATACCCAAGTATTGTTCATATACCCCAGTATTGTTCATATACCCCAGTATTGTTCATATACCCAAGTATTGTTCATATACCCAAGTATTGTTCATATACCCCAGTATTGTCCATATACCCCAGTATTGTCCATATACCCCAGTATTGTCCATATACCCCAGTATTGTCCATATACCCCAGTATTGTCCATATACCCCAGTATTGTTCATATACCCCAGTATTGTTCATATACCCCAGTATTGTTCATATACCCAAGTATTGTTCATATACCCCAGTATTGTCCATATACCCCAGTATTGTTCATATACCCCAGTATTGTCCATATACCCAAGTATTGTTCATATACCCCAGTATTGTCCATATACCCCAGTATTGTTCATATACTCCAGTATTGTTCATATACCCCAGTATTGTTCATATACCCCAGTATTGTTCATATACCCCAGTATTGTCCATATACCCCAGTATTGTCCATATACCCCAGTATTGTTCATATACCCCAGTATTGTCCATATACCCCAGTATTGTCCATATACCCCAGTATTGTCCATATACCCCAGTATTGTCCATATACCCCAGTATTGTCCATATACCCCAGTATTGTTCATATACCCCAGTATTGTCCATATACCCCAGTATTGTCCATATACCCCAGTATTTTCCATATACCCCAGTATTGTCCATATACCCCAGTATTGTCCATATACCCCAGTATTGTCCATATACCCCAGTATTGCCTCTGGTTCTCACATGACTCTGCATTGCTTTCCACTGTATGTAAACCCCCCATTGGTCTCTGTGATCATTCTGTGAATAGTGACTACTTCAATGTCTCTAATATGGATGAGTTGTTCTCTCCTTTGATTTCCCTCTCTGGCAGCTACTAGGCTCCTGCTATCTCAGACAGTCTCAGTGTCTCCCTGGAATAATACCCAGTCCTCCACGGCCCAACTTTTCCCAACAAACATGATCTATCGCATACAAAATGAGGCCGGTAATATATTCATAAATCATGGCTGCTGTCAGGGCCGTCTTTAATTGTCTTTGATTAACAGTGACTATGCTGGAGATAGGAGTATGGCTTTCCTGGCTCTTCTTTTGTCTTGGATGGTTCACATTCACTTCCCAGGGAAATTAAGTGTGGGAGCATGGCGCCAGCGTTGGAGCTGAGGCCATCACACACACACACGCACGCACGCACGCACACACACACACACACACACACACACACACACACACACACACACACACACACACACACACACACACACACACACACACACACACACACACACACAAACACACACAAACACACACACACACACACACACACACGCACAAACATACTGTATAGGCTACACACACTTGCATACACTCATACACTATAGTAGAACCCTTTGAAGAACCCTTTTTGGTTCCATGTAGAACCCTGTCCGCAGAGGGTTTGTAAATTAACCCAAATTGGGTTCTTCAAAGGGTTCTCATATGGGCACAGCCAAAGAACCATACACAGACTCACACACATACATACACACATATATACACAGACTCACCCACATACATACACACATACATATACAGACTCACACACATACATTCACAGACTCACACACATACATACACAGACTCACCCACATACATTCACCAACTCACACACAAAAATACACACATACATACACAGACTCACAGACAGAAACACACACATACATACACAGAGTCACACACACTCACACACATACATACACAGAACACACACATAAACACACACATACATACACATATCACACACAGAAACACACACACAGAAACACATACAGAAGCACACACCTGGAGAACTCTTGACGAGAACAATAAGAACATCCTTAACCATGTATAGTGCTTGCATTCACACTCTCATGCACAACCAGACACACTCATAACGCCTTTCACTAATGAGATCACATACAGTACTGTATGCACTCTTTCAATCAGGCTGTTGTGCCAACCTACAAGTACACCTTTGTCTTTCATGCACCTCTCATTACTCTTTTAGCTCTATTCAGAGTGTAGTGTGTGTGTGTGTGTGTGTGTGTGTGTGTGTGTGTGTGTGTGTGTGTGTGTGTGTGTGTGTGTGTGTGTGTGTGTGTGTGCGTGCCCACATGCACATGCGTGTGTGTGTGTATGAAGTGAAATCAGGTGAATGTAACAATACAGTCATAGCAAAAATCTCAGCCTATTGAAATGTAATTTCATTGATTTGATGTATTTTCACTTTCTCTTTACTCTCCTTGTACTAAAATGTTCCTAAAATACTGCTTGAACATTCCAATAATACTGAAGTAGAGTGGGACCTGTCTGGTCCTGATCACAAGATTAGTGAAACACGAACATCACGTTAAAGCTTCTTACACTAACCAGCCTATAACCAGCACATAAGTTCATTCTAAGGTCTAAAAGGCATATCTAATCATGTTAAAGGCAATATTTTAGTTAGCAGTGTAGTTTTACAGCATCGTTAAGGGATCTGATTATCTTTTTATTGAAGGGCAGCTAGATTTTAACTGGGTTTACAGTTGCTAGCTTAGCGATCGTGGCTAAGGGGCAGGGCCCAGACCCAGCTCCAGCCCATAGTACCCACAAAACATATGCACGCACACACACCATTCTCAGGAAATGGTGTCACGGAGTAAGGTCAGGCTTACAGTAAATCATCATTAGAAGCCCACAGCGCTTCTCTCTTTCTCTCATTCCCCCTCTCACACATTCTCTGTCTCTATCTCTCTCTTGTTCGCCCCTTCTCCTCTCTCTCTCTCTCTCTCTCTCCCCCCTCTCATCTACTCTCTCCCCCATCTTCCTCTCTCCGCCCTGTCTCTTCTCCTCTCTCTCTACCCCCCTCTCTCTCTCCCCCCTCTGTCTCTCTCCGTCTCCCCCTCTCTTTCTCTCTCTCTCTCTCTCTCTCTCTCTCTCTCTCTCTCTCTCTCTCTCTCTCTCTCTCTCTCTCTCTCTCTCTCTCTCTCTCTCTCCCTCTCTCTCCCTCTCATTGTCAGTAACAAAGGACAAATGAGGCTCTTTCAAGATCAAACCAACCTCCTCCTAAAATCCACCTCAGTCACATTGAAGGGGTTCAGATGGGTTATAGAGTTTTGACTTTGTGAGAACAGCCAGAGAACTGAAGACGGGGCATTAGTAGAGGTGGCCAGGGTTGCCATCTTACGGAGTGAGTGATTGTTATGGGCGAGCGGGCAGGGCACATGGCAGTGCCACACTGACAGAGACAGAGCACTGCCTTACGCTCACACCACGTCCACTCGGCCCGTAGCCACGGTGACCAGCAGGAACAGGAATCCAGCTGATCCCAGAGCTGCTGGGACAAAACGCTCGAAAACCGCCAGTCTGCCACAAAGTACTCTGGGTTATGGGACCAGGGGCGTTTGTTTTTCATTAATGTTCACTTGGAAAGAAACTCCAGCACACTGCAGTGGTAGAGTTGCTCTTGTCTAAAATAATGTTTTGTTGTTGTCTTGATCTGACTAAGGTGAAAGATACATTTACTTTATTACTATAGATGCAATTATTAGAGTTGTCCTTTATTAGGGATGTGATTGTTCCTTCATGTGTCAGTATATTGTATGTGTCCTTCAGAGCAGAGCTCAGTAAGCATCAAACATCCCTTACTATGCATGCTGAGGAAAGGGGGCTCAGCACCAAGATCCTAACCCCATCCCAGCCTCCCATAGCAGGGTGTCAGGCCTCATCTCCATAGGGATCAATAGACTACAGTAATAATGGTGATCTATGGAGACAACATCAAAGACAGCCAGTGACCTATCCAGGGCAGGGCCACGTCCACTGACCTTTTGGGGTGTGATCGGAATAAACACTTTTCTTTACCCCCCTATCAGAACCCCCAGTCTCTAGTCCTCATCCCTCCAGGTCCTCTAGCCCCCACCATCCCATCAGACCTCCCCCAGCTCAGGCCTCTCCCTCAGGGGCCTTGATGTGCTCTAACACGGCCCAATGGCCTATGCATGTTAATGCCCAATGGAGGGAGACAGGGGACAGGAGGGGACTATGACAAAGCAAAGGTGCACACACACACACACACACACACACACACACTCTGGGATCTGGGATCTCCCAGGTGGGCATGTGAGAGAGCCCCTCCATGTTCTCTAGTCCAGATAGCACTCCAGCCCTGGGCTCTGCACAGATCCACAGACAGATAGAGAGAGAGAAACAGGGAAGGACCCCTCTCTCTCTCCTCATCCCCATATTAATCCTGCTATCCTACTCACTCCTTTCTCTCATTCCTCTCTCATCCCCATTTCCTCTTTGATCCCACCGCAGCAGCCTTGCTCTGTCTCTCCTTTCCTCTCTTGTTGGGTATTCTGGGTGAAAGGAGAGCTTGACGCTCCATTGGAATAAGAATGCATGCATTATTTGATAATCAGAGTGTATTGTAATCCTTGACTCTGGCCCTGCATCTCAAACAAGGATTGGGGATTAGACTGGGGACAGGGCTGCTAGCTAGTCTGTCTGTGTGCTCTCTGCTCTCTGACAGGCTGGCTGACTCTCTCCTGCCTGCCTGCATCCTCAGGGCACCCTTGATCCACTGTAATGAGCAGGGCAACATGCTGTGGTGTGTGTGTGTGTGTGTGTGTGTGTGTGTGTGTGTGTGTGTGTGCGTGCACATGTGTGTGTGTGTTAGGGCGGGGGTACGGGGAAGATGGGTTGTGATTATGAAAAGCAGGTGCTGGATGGTCAGGGATTTAATGTACATGGAGCACATTGCTGTGCCCTAGGACACACATATGTGTGTATAGGAAAGGGGGAAAGAGTAGCAGCATTTGTGTGTGTGTGTGTATGTTTGTCTATATGTGTGCCAGAGAGAGAGAGAGAGAGAGAGAGAGAGAGAGAGAGAGAGAGAGAGAGAGAGAGAGAGAGAGAGAGAGAGAGAGAGAGAGAGAGAGAGAGAGAGAGAGAGAGAGAGAGAGAGAGAGAGAGAGAGAGAGAGAGAGAGAGAAAAAAACTTGAGAAAAACACATGACCACAGCTCAGCTATCAGGCATCCTTTTTACACAAATCGACATGTAGATTCAGCCATGCGAACGTGAGGCCAGCTCTGGTTGTAAAACACAATATCGACATGTAGATTCAGCCATGCGAACGTGAGGCCAGCTCTGGTTGTAAAACACAATATTGACATGTAGATTCAGCCATGCGAACGTGAGGCCAGCTCTGGTTGTAAAACACAATATTGACATGTAGATTCAGCCATGCGAACGTGAGGCCAGCTCTGGTTGTAAAACACAATATTGACATGTAGATTCAGCCATGCGAACGTGAGGCCAGCTCTGGTTGTAAAACACAATATTGACATGTAGATTCAGCCATGCGAACGTGAGGCCAGCTCTGGTTGTAAAACACAATATTGACATGTAGATTCAGCCATGCGAACGTGAGGCCAGCTCTGGTTGTAAAACACAATATTGACATGTAGATTCAGCCATGCGAACGTGAGGCCAGCTCTGGTTGTAAAACACAATATCGACATGTAGATTCAGCCATGCGAACGTGAGGCCAGCTCTGGTTGTAAAACACAATATTGACATGTATGATAACAGATCCAGGCCGTTGTTTAGTATCCGTCTCCAGACCAATTTAGCCTTCCCAATAACTTTGACAGCTTTCCATTGAAGTGTGCAGAGAGAGAGAGGGATGACTCCCAACATCAGCACACCACATCGCTCTGTCAGACTCAAACAACCAAAACAACAAGGAAGAGATAAATGGAGGCTACATACATATTGGCAGGCATTGGAAGTTTTCCCCTGAGCACGCTGCCCCAGTGACTGGCTTTTAATAAATGACTTAATTGCTTAATGAGAACGGAATTCTCTCGATGCAACTTTTACTTTTTGACACTCTTTTTTCCATCCCTTCTTTCAGTCCTATCCGTTCTCACAGGTATCGACAAAGGAATTTGGGCTAAATATGCACATTTTTCATTTGGGTTTGGAACGAAAGGTGAGGTTGAGTTAACACAGTTAGCATCCATAATGTCAGCTATAAACAAAAAACGTATTGAGAGACAGAGGGATATGTAGAGGTAGAGAGTGGGAAGAGAGTGACAGGTAGATGGAGAAAAACAGATAGCCATGCTGGCATGAATTGAACATTCTGAGCAGGCAATGCACAGGTGAGTCACACACTATTATTAGCAGCAGAGTTTGAAACATGCCTTTAGTATGTGAGAGCCCAGTGCTCATGTCTCCCTCTTTTTCACACACACACTTACATATACACACTGCCATTCCATTCGCTCTGTTCCAGCCATTATTATGAGTCGTCCTCCCCTCAGCAGCCTCCTCTGCTTACTCATCTGTCTCTCTGGTGAATGGTACCGATGCTGAAACTCACGTCTAACATTGCCATCTAGTGGTACTTTTCAATGAATTACCAGGCAATACTATTGATAAACTGTATAAATCTACATCTCAAGCACGAGCTTTAAGACAGAAATAGACAATTGAGCTTTCTAGGAAATGTGTATAATAAGTGTGAAAACTGAGCATGGGTTTGTATGTTCTGTACTGTATGTTTTCTATGTCTGTCATTTATGTAAGAGTTTGTGAGTCTATGGAAACACTCCTTAAGCTCTCCTCCAAGCCATTGCTGCAAAACATGGCGGGATGAGTCCGAAAAATCTATCTGAGCATCTGAGTGGCCATAGTAGGAAGCAGGAAAGGGAATGCAGATTGGGAAGAGATGCTTATCAGACGAAAGCCCAGCCCTGATGGACACACAACACAGGTGGTATTAACATGTATAAACCCCCTAAAACATCCTGTTCCCCTTTCATCATCACTCAAACTTACCATTAGTTGAACTCGGGAGTGCGCTTTTATTTTTACCTAGCCTAGCCAGTCGCAATCCACTACCAGCAGCAATCCAACACACAAGCATTCAAAAGCATTGAAAAAAAAAATGGTCTCAAGAGATGGTCGTTGTGATTTTTATGTTGCTCTCACTCCCTGGTATACAGTGTGATTTAACTACACCAACCGTCTATCCCATAATTAGGATACTGTGTTCCTTTACCGCGCTACTACTAGTGTGTTATATTATGGAAGGTCCTATTTTTTACATAGGAATTCTTTATACTCCAATTAAAGTACATACAGCCTTATTGCAAGCCCTCCTCTGTCTATTTGTCACTGTCCTTACTGTCCCCAGTAATAATGTGTGTGTGTGTCTACCCTTGCCTGCCTGCGTCAGAGCCAGCCTTGCTCCCTGCATGCCTGCCGCCTGTGGTATTTCCCTTGTATTTAAAGGGCACAGAAGATCAAGCTTCTGAGAGACACTTTAATTTACTTACTGGCCTTTAAAAGGAACCTCCGATTTGATTTGGCACAGTAATACAGTTAATGGTGTATATCTGTTAAATGGCAATTGTCCACTCCGGTATCGATCATCTCCAAGAGAGCACCTGACAGCGCTTGGAGGACATTATCCTTTTGTCACAAGAGCTGAAGGGCTCTTCCTGAGTTTACCAGTCTCAATGCATGTTTTACTAATATCAAGAGATTCCAGCCTTGCTGAAGCACCCCAGATCATCACTGATCCTCCACCAAATTTCACAGTGGGTGCGAGACCTGGAGAGGCCTACAAGCCACTGTGTTTCGCACCCAGTGTGAAATTCGGTGGAGGATCGGTGATGATCTGGGGGTGCTTCAGCAAGGCAGATTTTTCTTTGTGAAGGATGCATGAATCAAGCCACATACAAGGTTGTCCTGGAAGAAAACTTGCTTCCTTCTGCTCTGACAATGTTCCCCAACTCTGAGGATTGTTTTTTCCAGCAGGACAATGCTCCATGCCACACAGCCAGGTCAATCAAGGTATGGATGGAGGACCACCAGATCAAGACCCTGTCATGGCCAGCCCAATCTCCAGACCTGAACCCCATTGACAACCTCTGGAATGTGATCAAGAGGAAGATGGATGGTCACAAGCCATCAAACATAGCCGAGTTGCTTGAATTTTTGCGTCAGGAGTGGCATAAAGTCACCTAACATCAATGTGAAAGACTGGTGGAGAGTATGCCAAGACGCAGGAAAGTTGTGATTGAAAATCAGGGTTATTCCACCAAATATTGATTTCTGAACTCTTCCTAACCTGTTACGGATCATGCGAATTCTCGCAGCTTTTCGCAACTTTTTGGTAAAAATCGCGCAACATTTCAACGTCCTGCTACTCATGCCAGGAATATAGTATATGCATATGATAAGTATGTGTGTATAGAAAACACTCTGAAGTTTCTAAAACTGGTTAAAAGTTAAAACATTAGTATTGTGTTGTTTAAAAATGAATATGAACTTATTTTCTTTGCATCATTCAAGGTCTGACAACACTTTTTTGTTATTTTGACCAGTTGTCATTTTCTGCAAATAAATGCTCTAAATGACAATATTTTTATTTGGAATTTGGAAGAAATGTTGTCAGTAGTTTATAGAATAAAACATAAATGTTAATTTTACCCAAACATATACCTATAAATAGTAAAACTAGAGAAACTGATCATTTTGCAGTTGTCTCTTAATTTTTTCCAGAGCTGTATATTGAAAGCAGGTGCATCCACACATGTGTGGTTCCTGAGTTAATTAAGCAATTAACATCCCCTCATGCTTAGGGTCATATATAAAAATGTTGGGAAGGCCATTATTTTGGCTTCCATGGCTATGTACTCATCCCACTGGGCACAGATGTAAATTCAGCATCTATTCCATGTTGGTTCAACTTAATTTAATTGAAATTATGTGGAAACAACGTTGATTCAACCAGTGTGTGCCCAGTGGGATAGGATGACAATGCCCCCACAGGGCACGAGAGGTCACTGCATGGTTTGATGAGCATGAAAACGATGTAAACCATCTGCCATGGCCGTCTCAGTCACCAGGTCTCAACCCAATTGAACAGTTAAGGGAGATTTTGGAGCAGCTCCTGAGACAATGTTTTCCACCACCATCAACAAAACACCAAATTATGGAATTTCTTGTGGAAGAATAATGTCGCATACCTCCAATACAGTTCCAGACACTTGTTGAATCTATGTCATGGTGCACTGAAGCTGTTCTGGCTCATAGTTACCCAAAGCCATATTAAGACACTTTATATATGTTCCTTCATTTTGTCAGTTACCTCTACATAGCCTACTGTATAGAGAGGCAAATACACAAACTGTACAGACAGGACAGCCAGACAGATAGACGTCAGACAATCGTCTTGTCACGACTTCCACCGAAGTTGGTGTCTCTCCTTGTTCGTGCGGCGTTCGGCGGTCGTTGTCACCGGCTTTCTTTTCTTTTTCTTTTCTTTCTTTAACCAGGTAGGCTAGTTGAGAACAAGTTCTCATTTACAACTGTGTCCTGGCCAAGATAAAGCATAGCAGTGTGAACAGACAACAACACACATGGAATAAACAATTGGAGTAAACAATTAACAAGTCATTAACAGTAGAAAAAAAGAAAAAAAAGGGAAAAAAAGAGTCTATATACATTGTGTGCAAAAGGCATGAGGAGGTAGGCGAATAATTACAATTTAGCAGATTAACACTGAAGTGATAAATGATCAGACGGTCATGTACAGGTAGAGATACTGGTGTGCAAAAGAGCAGAAAAGTAAATAAATATAAACAGTATGGGGATGAGGTAGGTAAATTGGGTGGGCTATTTACCGATGGACTATGTACAGCTGCAGCGATCGGTTAGCTGCTCAGATAGCAGAAGTTAGTTGAAGTTGAAGTTGGTGAGGGAGATAAAAGTCTCCAACTTCAGCGATTTTTGCAATTCGTTCCAGTCACAGGCAGCAGAGAACTGGAACGAAAGGCGGCCAAATGAGGTGTTGGCTTTAGGGATGATCAGTGAGATACACCTGCTGGAGCGCGTGCTACGGGTGGGTGTTGTCTCGTGACCAGTGAACTGAGATAAGGCGGAGCTTTACCTAGCATGGACTTGTAGATGACCTGGAGCCAGTGGGTCTGACGACGAATATGTAGCGAGGGCCAGCCGACTAGAGCATACAGGTCGCAGTGGTGGGTGGTATAAGGTGCTTTGGTAACAAAACGGATGGCACTGTGATAAACTGCATCCAGTTTGCTGAGTAGAGTATTGGAAGCTATTTTGTAGATGACATTGCCGAAGTCGAGGATTGGTAGGATAGTCAGTTTTACTACCGTAAGTTTGGCGGTGTGAGTGAAGGAGGCATTGTTGCGGAATAGAAAGCCGACTCTAGATTTTATTTTAGATTGGAGATGTTTGATATGAGTCTGGAAGGAGAGTTTACAGTCTAGCCAGACACCTAGGTACTTATAGATATCCACATATTCTAGTTCGGAACCATCCAGGGTGGTGATGCTAGTCGGGCGTGCGGGTGCAGGCAGCGAAAAGTTGAAAAGCATGCATTTGGTTTTACTAGCGTTTAAGAGCAGTTGGAGGCCACGGAAGGAGTGTTGTATGGCATTGAAGCTCGTTTAGAGGTTAGATAGCACAGTGTCCAAGGAAGAGCCAGAAGTATACAGAATGGTGTCGTCTGCGTAGAGGTGGATCAGGGAATCGCCGTGTTACCTAGCCTCAGTGCAGTGGGCAGCTGGGAGGAGGTGCTCTTGTTCTCCATGGACTTTACAGTGTCCCAGAACGTTTTGTAGTTAGAGCTACAGGATGCAAATTTCTTTCCAGGATGCTTTCCTGACTGACTGCGTGTATTGGTTCCTGACTTGCCTGAACAGTTGCATATCGCGGGGACTATTTGATGCTATTGCAGTCCGCCACAGGATGTTTTTGTGCTGGTCGAGGGCAGTCAGGTCTGGAGTGAACCAAGGGCTATATCTGTTCTTAGTTCTGCATTTTTTGAACGGAGCATGCTTATCTAAAATGGTGAGGAAGTTACTTTTAAAGAATGACCAGGCATCCTCAACTGACGGGATGAGGTCAATATCCTTCCAGGATACCCGGGCCAGGTCGATTAGAAAGGCCTGCTCGCAGAAGTGTTTTAGGGAGCGTTTGACAGTGATGAGGGGTGGTCGTTTGACTGCGGACCCGTAGCGGATACAGGCAATGAGGCAGTAATCGCTGAGATCCTGGTTGAAGACAGCGGAGGTGTATTTGGAGGGCCAGTTGGTCAGGATAACGTCTATGAGGGTACCCTTGTTTACAGATTTAGGGTAGTACCTGGTGGGTTCCTTGATGATTTGTGTGAGATTGAGGGCATCTAGCTTAGATTGTTGTACTGCAGGGGTGATAAGCAGATCCCAGTTTAGGTCACCTAACAGAACAAACTCTGAAGCTAGATGGGGGGCAATCAATTCACAAATGGTGTCCAGGGCACAGCTGGGAGCTGAGCGGGGTCGGTAGCAGGCGGTAACAGTGAGAGACTTATTTCTGGAGAGAGTAATTTTTTTAATTAGTAGTTCGAACTGTTTGGGTATGGACCTGGGAAGTATGACATTACTTTGCAGGCTATCTCTGCAGTAGACTGCAACTCCTCCCCCTTTGGCAGTTTGATCTTGACAGAAAATGTTATAGTTGGGTATGGAAATCTCAATTTTTTTGGTGGCCTTCCTAAGCCAGGATTCAGACACGGCAAGGACATCAGGGTTAGCAGAGTGTACTAAAGCTGTGAGTAAAACAAACTTAGGGAGGAGGCTTCTGATGTTGACATGCTTGAAACCAAGGCCTTTTCGATCACAGAAGTCAACAAACGAGGGTGCCTGGGGACATGCAGGGCCTGGGTTTACCTCCACATCACCCGCGGAACAGAGGAGGAGTAGTATGAGGGTGCGGCTAAAGGCTGTCAAAACTGGTCGCCTAGAGCGTTGGGGATAAAGAATAAAAGGAGCAGATTTCTGGGCGTGGTAGAATATATTCAGGGCATAATGTGCAGACAGGGGTATGGTGGGGTGCGGGTACAGCGGAGGTAAGCCCAGACACTGGGTGATGATAAGAGAGGCTGTATCTCTGGACATGCTGGTTGTAATGGGTGAGGTCACCGCATGTGTGGGAGGTGGGACAAAGGAGGTATCAGAGGTATGAAGAGTGGAACTAGGGGCTCCATTGTAAACTAAAACAATGCTAACTAACCTGAACAACAGTATACAAGGCATATTGACATTTGAGAGAGACATACAGCGAGGCATACATTTATCGCAGGTGTTGATTGGGAGAGCTAGCTAAAACAACAGGTGAGACAACAACAGCTAATCAGCTAGCACAACAACAGCAGGTAAAATGGCGTTGACTAGGTAGAGAGGGTCGGATTAACTACACACAGAGCCTGAGTTTGCGGCTGGGGCCGACAGATAAAAACATAAACAAACAGAATGGAGTACCGTGATTAATGGACAGTCCAGCAGGCATCAGCTATGTAGCCAAGTGATCACAGTGTCCAAGGGGCAGCAGTAGATGGGACAGGGAAGCCGCCACTACGCTAGCGACACAGCGTTTAAAGTTAGTTGCCCGGGGGTGGTAGGGAGATGGGAGATGGGAGATGTGCCTGGCTCACGGCTAACTGGTGCTAGCTTCGTGGCAGTGGCGTTAGCCAAGGTCCAGAGTTTACAGCAAGTATCCGGTGGAGTATTGGACTCTAGCCGTGTATGAGTGTGGTTCGGGTGAACAGCTGAGTAGGACGGGAAGTGGGCCTCAGGGATAGCTTCGGTACTGGGTGCAAGCTAGCTGTGAAGATCAGAAGTAGTGGTCCATTACGGCAAGAATCCGGCGTTGTTGTGGAGAGACAGTTCGATACTGGTAGACTGGCGAATATTATCCAGGCTAAAAAAAACTGACTGGCTGTGCAGAAGGTAAAAGCCGCTAGCAGTGGCTAACAATGACTAAATAGCTTGTAGCTAGTTGGCTGGTTAGCTTCTGGAGGTTCTTGAATGTGTTCTAAAATTAAAAATAATAGCGATTCCGTATCAGGCCTGTGCTAACAAGCTAACAGTTAGTAGGCCGGGGCTAAACAAGCTAGCAGTTAGTAGACCAGGCAGGCTAGCAGTTAAGCAGGCCGAATTAGCAAGCAAGCAGATAGCAAGGGCTAGAAAGTTAGCCTTTGGGGGACGTCGCAATGGGGTTAAGTCTGTTTATGCCTCTTCATGCGGTGACGTCGATAGACCGGTCGTGGAATTAGTAGGGTTCCAAATAGCTCTAGGTAGCTAAGCAGGCCTAGCTGGTTAGCATAATGGGCCTTCAGCGGGCGTCGCGCCTGAGTCCTCGGGCAAATTATGTCGGTATTCCAGTCGTAGGGGATCTGCGTAGGGGATCTGCGGGGTTCCATGCCCCGTACCGGCTGTAGAAGATGTCCGGATATTGTAGCCCAGGAGTATGCTTCGGTGGTAGCACAGGAGCTCTGGCCGGGCTAGCTTCTAAGTGGATGGAAACGCTAGCCAGGAGTAGTCATCCGGGGTTGCGGTTAGCTAGTTGTGAAGATCCAGTTGAAAATGTTCCGTATGCGGTGGGAATCCGGGGATAAAAATAATAGGTCCGTTATGCTCTGGTTAGAGTCACGTTGTTCGAACTGGCGAGAGCTTTCCGAGCTAAAGGTTAGCTGATGACCGCTAGCAATGGTTTGCTGACTGATAGCTGGTAGTTAGCTGGCTAGCTTCAGTTGACGGGTTCCAGATCCAAAGTAAATATAAATACTTTAGAAAAAAAGCAGATCTACGCTACATTGGGTGAGGCGGGTTGCAGGAGAGTATTTAGATGTTGAGGTTTAGCAAAATATTTTAAAAGATATGCGAAGAAAAATATGTAAAAACGATATATATAAGGGACACGACAGTTCAAGACGTCTGACTGCTACGCCATCTTGGAAGATTGTACACACCTGGTTCCCATTGCAGTATTATTATTTCCTTATTTAAAACTTGTTGGTGATAGGGGGCAGTATTTTCACTTTGGATGAATTGCGTGCCCATAGTGAACTGCATCAAACTCTGTCCTAAATTGCTAATATATGCATATTATTATTACTATTGGATAGAAAACACTCTGAAGTTTCTAAAACTGTTTGAATTATGTCTGTGAGTATAACCAAACTCATAGGGCAGGCAATCTTCCAAACAAGTTTTGAAATTCTGAAAGTTGGGGCAACTTTGACGTCATCGCCGTTTGATACATTATTGGATATATATGATTATAACATCCTAAAGATTGATTCTGTACTTAGTTTGACCAGTTTTTTCGACCTGGAATATATCTTTTGGAAGTTTTCATGCAAGTTATCTTGGACCAGCAGTCAGTTTTTGGGCACGTGAGCTGAAAGTGATAGCAAATGCTGCTACTTGGACACTAGTATTAGACATTATGGAACAAAACAACGATTTATTGTGGAACTAGGACTCCTTGCACTACATTCTGATGAAAGATCATCAAAGGTAAGGGAGGGGAACTGAGGGGAACGCCTTGCCCTAACAGGTTTTAACCCTCTGGTTCTCATTATGTTTTGTGCTTGATTGAATACCTATGTGAGAATGCTGTTCATCGACTACAGCTCGGCATTCAACACCATAGTACCCTCCAAGCTCGTCATCAAGCTCGAGACCCTGGGTCTCGACCCCGCCCTGCGCAACTGGGTACTGGACTTCCTGACGGGCCGCCCCCAGGTGGTGAGGGTAGGCAACAACATCTCCTCCCCGCTGATCCTCAACACTGGGGCCCCACAAGGGTGCGTTCTGAGCCCTCTCCTGTACTCCCTGTTCACCCACGACTGCGTGGCCACGCACGCCTCCAACTCAATCATCAAGTTTGCGGACGACACAACAGTGGTAGGCTTGATTACCAACAACGACGAGACGGCCTACAGGGAGGAGGTGAGGGCCCTCGGAGTGTGGTGTCAGGAAAATAACCTCACACTCAACGTCAACAAAACTAAGGAGATGATTGTGGACTTCAGGAAACAGCAGAGGGAACACCCCCCTATCCACATCGATGGAACAGTAGTGGAGAGGGTAGCAAGTTTTAAGTTCCTCGGCATACACACCACAGACAAACTGAATTGGTCCACTCACACAGACAGCATCGTGAAGAAGGCGCAGCAGCGCCTCTTCAACCTCAGGAGGCTGAAGAAATTCGGCTTGTCACCAAAAGCACTCACAAACTTCTACAGATGCACAATCGAGAGCATCCTGGCGGGATGTATCACCGCCTGGTATGGCAACTGCACCGCCCTCAACCGTAAGGCTCTCCAGAGGGTAGTGAGGTCTGCACAACGCATCACCGGGGGCAAACTACCTGCCCTCCAGGACACCTACACCACCCGATGTCACAGGAAGGCCATAAAGATCATCAAGGACATCAACCACCCGAGCCACTGCCTGTTCACCCCGCTATCATCCAGAAGGCGAGGTCAGTACAGGTGCATCAAAGCTGGGACCGAGAGACTGAAAAACAGCGTCTATCTCAAGGCCATCAGACTGTTAAACAGCCACCACTAACACTGAGTGGCTGCTGCCAACACACTGACACTGACTCAACTCCAGCCACTTTAATAATGGGAATTGATGGGAAATGATGTAAATATATCACTAGCCACTTTAAACAATGCTACCTTATATAATGTTACTTACCCTACATTATTCATCTCAGATGCATACGTATATACTGTACTCTATATCATCGACTGTATCCTTATGTAATACATGTATCACTAGCCACTTTAAACTATGCCACTTTGTTTACATACTCATCTCATTTGTACATACTGTACTCGATACCATCTACTGTATCTTGCCTATGCTGCTCTGTACCATCACTCATTCATATATCCTTATGTACATATTCTTTATCCCCTTACACTGTGTACAAGACAGTAGTTTTGGAATTGTTAGTTAGATTACTTGTTATTACTGCATTGTCGGAACTAGAAGCACAAGCATTTCGCTACACTCGCATTAACATCTGCTAACCATGTGTATGTGACAAATAAAATTTGATTTGATTTGATTTGATTTGATTGTTCCGGTTCTGTGTTAGTCTGTTGTGTTAGGGTTTATGATCCCTGCGTGGATTTATTTTACAGATTATTTTTCCCGAGTAAAAGTATGTTATTTTACTCAGTTGTGTCCTGCGCCTGACTCCGTCCTCACCTCTGCACAACTATCACATGACAGAATCAAGCACCTTTTTTAATGGAGTCAGCAGGTGCACCCAGTCCTCCGGTACCAGTAGAGGAACGTGTCCGATGCTCCAACATCTTGGCACAGCCATGGATTGCGTGCTGCTCACCATGGAGCGATGGGAAAACTTTTTTTTTTCCCACAACCCCATCAACTTCACTGTAACCAACACCACAACTCGCACCGCTGTCCACCCCTCCGTCATCTGGACCCAGTGGGATTTGGTTCTCGCTCCTGAGCGCATATGATGGGACTGCTGCCGGGTGCTATGGGTTCCTGCTCCAGTTCGAGCTCTACCTGGCAACCGTCCACCCGACTCCCTCAGGATACGAGAGCGTGTCCACTCTCATCTCCTGTCTGTCGGGGAAAGCGCTCAAGGCCAAAGCTGAATGGGGAGGTATAGACACAGTGTTGGTCCGCTATGAACGCTTGTTCCATCTCAGATACAGGATGAGGAGGGCACAGGAATTTGCACTAGACTTCAGGGCCCTGGCTGCCAGCGCAGGATGGAATGAGAGGGCCCTGATCGACCATTACCAATGTAGTCTACGTAAAGACGTTCGTCGGGAGCTGGCCTGCAGGGACCCTTACCCTCGACCAGCTGGTGGATTTATCCATCCGGCTGGATAACTTGTTGGCCACCCGCAGACGTTCGGATCGGGGTCTGTCCATTCCATCCCCCAGCACCTCCGATCCTACACCTATGGAGCTCGGAGGTGCTGCTCTAAGGGTGACCGGAGGGGGGGCTGTTTCTTGCACTACCTGTGGTCGCAGAGGACACACTGCTGGTCGGTGCTGGAGAGTTTCCCCAGGAAGTCGAGGCAGCAGGCTGGGCACTGGTGGATCATCCCAGGTGAATATGCACCCAACTCACCCAGAGCTTCCTGTTTCCCCCCCCGCATTCCCAGCATAAGGCGCTAGTAGATTCAGGCACAGCTGGGAATTTTATTGACCGGTCGTTTGCTCTTAGATTAGGGATCCCTTTTGTTCCTGTTGACATGCCCTTCACTGTACATTGCTGAGATAGTCGTACTTTAGGGTCGGGCCTGATCAGGGAGGTCACAGCTCCATTATGTGTGATAACGCAGGAGGGTCATACGGAGATAATTAGTCTCTTCCTGATCGATTCTCCTGCATTTCCTGTGGTGTTGGGGCTTCCTTTGTTGGCTTATCATGACCCCACTATTTCGTGGCAACAGAAGGCTCTCAAGGGATGGTCACGTCAGTGTTCAGGGAGGTGTACAGGTGTTTCCATAGGTGCAACCACGGTGGAGACTCCAAACCAGGTCTCCACCATGCACATCCCCTCTGAATATGCCGACTTGGCTCTCGCCTTCTGTAAAAAGAAGGCGACTCAATTACCACCCCATCGTCGGGGGGATTGTGCGATAAATCTCCTGGTAGACGCAGCACTTCCCAGGAGTCACATGTATCCTCTGTCACAGGAGGAGACAGCGGCTATGGAAACATATGTCACTGAATTTCTGGGACAGGGATACATTCGGCCTTCCACTTCACCTGCCTCCTCGAGTTTCTTTTTTGTGAAGAAGGATGAAGGTTTCCGCCCGTGCATTGACTATAGAGGTTTAAATCAGATCACGGTAAAGTATAGTTATCCCCTGCCTCTAGTAGCCAGTGTGACTGAGTCATTGCATGGGGCGCGCTTCTTCACCAAATTGGATCTCAGGAGTGCTTACAACTTGGTGTGTATCCGGGAGGGGGATGAGTGGAAGACGGCATTTAGTACCACCTCTGGGCACTATGAGTACCTCGTCATGTCGTACGGATTGATGAATGCTCCATCCGTCTTCCAATCCTTTGTAGACAAGATTTTCAGGGACCTGCACGGGCAGGGTGTAGTGGTGTATATAGATGACATTCTAATATATTCCGCTACACGTGCAGAGCATGTGTCTCCAGTGCGCAAGGTGCTTGGTCGACTGTTGGAGCATGACCTGTACATTAAGGCTGATAAATGTCTGTTCTTTCAACAGTCCGTCTCCTTCCTAGGGTATCACCTGTCTGAGTCAGGGGTGGAGATGGATAATGACCGCATTTCAGCCGTGTGTAATATTCCGACTCCAACCACGGTAAAGGAGGTGCAGTGGTTCTTAGGGTTTGCCAACTACTACCGGAGGTTTATCCGGGGCTTTGGTCAGGTAGCGGCTCCCATGACCTCTTTGCTGAAGGGGGGACCAGTGCGACTGCAGTGGTCAGCTGGGGCGGATAGGGCTTTTGGTCACTTGAAGGCTCTGTTTACCTCGGCGCCTGTGTTGGCTCATCCTGAACCCTCCTTAGCGTTCATAGCAGAGGTGGACAAGTCCGAGGCTGGGATAGGAGCTGTGCTGTCTCAGCGCTCGGGTACACCACCAAAGATCCGCCCCTGTGCATTATTTTCAAAGAAGCTCAGCCTAGCGGAGCGAAACTGTGATGTAGGGGACTGGGAGCTGTTGGCTGTTGTCAGGGCTTTGAAAACGTGGAGGCATTGGCTTGAGGGGGCTAAACACCCTTTTCTCATTTGGACTGACCATCGCAATCTGTAGTACATCCGGGCGGCGAGGAAAATGAATCCTCGCCAGGCAAGGTGGGCCATGTTTTTCACCCGTTTTGTGTTCACTCTATCCTACAGCCTAGGTTTCCAGAACGCTAAGGCAGACGCACTGTCCCGGATGTTTGACACAGAGGAGCGGTCCACGGATCCCACTCCCATACTTCCGGCTTCTTGTCTGGTTGCACCGGTAGTATGGGAGGTTGATGTGGACATCGAGCGGGCGTTACGTACGGAGCCCACTCCCATCCAGTGTCCAGTTGGACGTAAGTACGTTCCGTCTGATGTTCGTGATCGATTGATCTGTTGGGCTCACACGTCACCCTCCTCTGGTCATCCCGGCATCGGTCGGACAGTGCGCTGTCTTAGTGGGAAATACTTGTCGCCCACTTTAGCTAAGGACGCAAGGGTTTATGTTTCATCCTGCTCGGTGTGCGCCCAGTGCAAGACACCTAGACACCTGCCCAGAGGGAAATTACAACCCCTACCCGTTCCACAATGGCCGTGGTCACACCTATCGTGGATTTCGTGACGGATCTCCCAGGCACTACGGGATTCCTGAGGATATAGTGTCTGATCGGGGTGCCCAATTCACATCAAGGGTCTGGAGGGCGTTCATGGAACGTCTGGGGGTTTCGGTCAGCCTGTCCTCAGGGTTTCACCCTGAAAGTAATGAGCAGGTGGAGAGAGTTAACCAGGATGTGGTTAGGTTTTATTGCCAGGACCGGCCAGGGGAGTGGTCGGTTTTCATCCCCTGGGCAGAGATGGCCCAAAACTCCCTCCGCAACTCCTCCACTAACCTTTCTCCGTTTCAGTGTGTACTAGAATATCAGCTGGTCCTGGCACCATGGCATCAGAGCCAGATCGAGGCACCTGCCTAGGGTGACTGGTTTCGGCGCTCGGAGGAAACCTGGGACCCTGCCCATGTACGCCTGCAACGGGCCATCAGGTGACAGAAAGCAAGCGCCGACCGCCACCGCAGTGATGCTCCGGTGTATGCACCGGGAGACCAGGTCTGACTCTCAACCCGAAGCTTGCCCCTTCGCCTGCCCTGTTGGAAGCTGGGTCAACGGTTTGTGGGGCCATTTAAAATCCTGAGCAAGGTATGTTATAGGTTACAGCTCCCCCTGATTATCGTATTAACCCCTTGTTCCATGTGTCTCTTCTCAGGCCGGTGGTGGCTGGTCCGCTCCAGCAGTCTGTAAAATCAAATTTTATTTGTCACATACACATGGTTAGCAGATGTTAATGCGAGTGTAGCGAAATGCTTGTGCTTCTAGTTCCGACAATTCAGTAATAACCATCGAGTAATCTAACCTAAGAATTCCAAAACTACTACCTTATACACACAAATATAAAGGGATAAAGAATATGTACATAAAGATATATGAATGAGTGATGTTACAGAACGGCATAGGCAAGATGCAGTAGACGGTATCGAGTACAGTATATACATATGAGATAAGTAATGTAGGGTAGGTAAACAAAGTGGCATGGTTTAAAAAGGCTAGTGATACATGTATTACATAAAGATGCAGTAGATGATATAGAGTACAGTATATACATATGGATATGAGATGAGTAATGTAGGTTATGTAAACATTATATTAAGTAGCATTGTTTAAAGTGGCTAGTGATATATTTTTACATCAATTTCCATCATTAAAGTGGCTGGAGTTGAGTCAGGGTGTCACGGCTTTCTTCCTGGGAAGGAGAGGCGGACCAAAACGCAGCGTGGTTATAGTTCATGGTTCTTTAATAAGAGACATTTAACATGAACAAACTACAAAACAATAAACGTGAAAGCTGAAAACAGTCCCGTGTGGCACAAACACGGACACAGGAAACAATCACCCACAAAATACCCAAAGAACATGGCTGCCTAAATATGGCTCCCAATCAGAGACAACGATAAACACCTGCCTCTGATTTAGAACCAATCCAGGCAACCATAGACTTACCTAGACACCTAAAAGAACACAACCCCATAAATCTACAAAAACCCCTAGACAAGACAGGACACATAAATAACCCATGTCACACCCTGGCCTAACCAAAATAATAAAGAAAACAAAGATAACTAAGGCCAGAGCGTGACACAGTGTGTTGGCAGCAGAGACTCAATGTTAGTGGTGGCTGTTTAACAGTCTGATGGCCTTGAGATAGAAGCTGTTTTTCAGTCTCTCGGTCCCTTCTTTGATGCACCTGTACTGACCTTGCATCCTGGATGATAGCGGGGTGAACAGGCAGTGGCTTGGGTGGTTGTTGTCCTTGATGATCTTTATGGCCTTCCTGTGACATTGGGTGGTGTAGGTGTCCTGGAGAGCAGGTAGTTTCCCCCCGGTGATGCGTTGTGCAGACCTCACTACCCTCTGGAGAGCCTTACGGTTGTGGGTGGAGCAGTTGCCGTACCAGGCGGTGATACAGCCCGACAGGATGCTCTCGATTGTACATCTGTAGAAGTTTGTGAGTGCTTTGGTGACAAGTCAAATTTCTTCAGCCTCCTGAGGTTGAAGAGGCGCCTCTGCGCCTTCTTCACGATGCTGTCTGTGTGGGTGGACCAATTCAGTTTGTCCGTAATGTGTACGCCGAGGAACTTAAAACTTACTACCCTCTCCACTACTGTCCCGTCGATGTGGATAGGGGGGTGCTCCCTCTGCTGTTTCCTGAAGTCCACAATCATCTCCTTTGTTTTGTTGACGTTGAGTGTGAGGTTATTTTCCTGACACCACACTCCGAGGGGCCTCACCAGTACCCAGTTGCCCAGGGCGGGGTCGAGACCCAGGGTCTCGAGCTTGATGACGAGTTTGGAGGGTACTATGGTGTTAAATGCTGAGCTGTTGTCGATAAACAGCATCCTCATGTATTCCTCTTGTCCAGATGGGTTAGGGCAGTATGCAGTGTGGTTGCGATTGCGTCGTCTGTGGACCTATTTGGGCGGTAAGCAAATTGGAGTGGGTCTAGGGTGTCAGGTAGGGTGGAGGTGATATGGTCCTTGACTAGTCTCTCAAAGCACTTCATGATGGCGGAAGTGAGTTCTACGGGGCAGTAGTCGTTTAGCTCAGTTACCTTAGCTTTCTTGGGAACAGGGACAATGTTGTCCCTCTTGAAGCATGTGGGAACAACAGACTGAGATAAGGATTGATGCGCATGCATGCTCTGAGGATGCGGCTGGGGATGCCGTCTGGGTCTGCAGCCTTGCGAGGGTTAACACGTTTAAATGTTTTACTCACGTCGGCTGCAGTGAAGGAGAGTCTGCAGGTTTTGGTTGCGGGCCGTGTCAGTGGCACTGTATTGTCCTCAAAGCGGGCAAAAAAGGTATTTAGTCTGTCTGGGTGCAAGACATCCTGGTCCGCGACTGGGCTGGTTTTCTTTTTGTAATCGGTGATTGACTGTAGACCCTGCCACATACCTCTTGTGTCTGAGCCGTTGAATTGCGACTCTACTTTGTCTCTATACTGACGCTTACTTGTTTGATTGCCTTGCGGAGGGAATAGCTACACTGTAGCTTTCAGTTTCACGCGAATGCTGCCATCAATCCACGGTTTCTGGTTTGGGAATGTTTTAATAGTTGCTATGGGTACGACATCGTCAATGCACTTTCTAATGAACTCGCTCACCGAATCAGCGTATTCGTCATATCCCAATCCACGTGATCGAAGCAGTCTTGAAGCGTGGAATCAGATTGATCGGACCAGCGCTGAACAGACCTGAGTGCGGGAGCTTCTTGTTTTAGTTTCTGTCTGTAGGCTGGGAGCAACAAAATGGAGTTGTGGTCAGCTTTTCCGAAAGGAGGGTGGGGTAGGGCCTTATATGTGTCGCGGAAGTTAGAATAACAATGATCCAGGGTTTTACCAGCCCTGGTTGCGCAATCAATATGCTGATACAATTTAGGCAGTCTTGTTTTCAGATTAGTCTTGTTAAAATTCCCAGCTACAATGAATGCAGCCTCAGGATATGTGGTTTCCAGTTTGCATAGAGTCAAATAAAGTTTGTTCAGGGCCATCTATGTGTCTGCTTGGGGGGGAATATATATGGCTGTGATTATAATCGAAGAGAATTCCCTTGGTAGATAATGCGGTCGACATTTGATTGTGAGGAATTCTAAGTCAGGTGAACAGAAGGACTTGAGTTCCTGTATGTTGTTATGATCAGACCACGTCTTGTTAATCATAAGGCACATCCCCCCGCCCCTCTTCTTACCATAAAGATGGTTGTTTCTGTCGGCGCGATGCGTGTTGAAACCAGCTGGCTGCGCCGACTCCGGTAGAGTCTCTCGAGTGACCCATGTTTCCGTGAAGCAAAGAACGTTACAGTCTCTGATGTCTCTCTGGAATGCTACCCTTGCTCATATTTCATCAACCTTGTTGCCAAGAGACTGGACATTGGCGAGTAGTATGCTAGGGAGTGGTGCGCGATGTGCCCGTCTCCGGAGCCTGACCAGAAGACCGCTTAATTTGCCTCTTTTACGATGTCGTTGTTTTGGGTCGCCGGCTGGGATCTGATCCATTGTCCTGGGTGGACGGCAGAACACAGGATCCGCTTTGGCAAAGTCATATTCCTGGTCGTAATGAGCAGTTCCTCCCGACTGTAATGAAACCTAAGATTACCTGGGGTACCAATGTAAGAAATAACACCTAAAAAAACAAAATACTGCATAGTTTCCTAGGAACGCGAAGCGAGGCGGCCTTTTCGGTCGGCGCCGGAAGTCTATCCCTGCGTGGATTTATTTTACAGATGATTTTTCCTGAGTAAAAGTACGTTATTTTACTCAGTTCTGTGACCTGCGCCTGACTCTGTTCTCACCTCTGCACACCTATCACATGACATGTCTCCCAGAGTTTCCGGTCCTAACTATCTATTTCCACTGGAAAATATGCCCCTTCACCACGTCCGTCCACTCCTCACCCCTCCCCCTATCCTTTTCCTGATTAAAATAACCCACAGCCTGCAGAGTCAAGGTATTTTGAAAAAAATATTCCCCGGTTTAGCAGATGGGCACTGTGGATAGACAGACAGAAGACGGACGGAGAGAGTCGGAGGGACGGGATAATGCACAGCTGCGGCTCGGGCGATGCCTTTTCTGCCTCCCCTATTTCCCCCTGCTCTTTATCACAGCCCCACACTTGTGCTCCGCTGGTAATCAGAGAGGCCTGGCCCCTCCACAGAGCCAGCAACCGCATTCCAATCTCATCTGTTGCGTATCTAATACTAATTGGAATCCTTCAACTGGGTCACTGTCATTGTTTTTCAAGTACTGTCAAGTCGGGGGAAACATATGAAACTGAAATTATACCCCTGCCCCTCACAGGAGCACCTTGATTGGATCCCTCTCTCTCTCTCTCTCTCTCTCTCTCTTTCTCTCTCTCTTTCTCTCTCTCTCTCTCTCTTTCGTCTGCCTGGGTCTCTTGGTTCTTTCTCTCTCTCTCTCTCTCTCTCTCTCTCAAACCATTAAGATATTCAATCTGCTGTCCGAGGGGCTGAAGGGGGCAAGCAGGGGAAGGGAAGATGCTCCCCAGTCCATCATGCACCCTGTGTGTGTCTGTGCATGTGCATGTGCGTGTGTGTATGTGTATGTGTCTCCATCTCCTCTCCAGGGATTGCAACTGCAATGCTCGTCCTCCATAAACAGGGAGCTTTATCGTAGAGTGTGTGTGTGTGTGTGTGTGTGTGTGTGTGTGTGTGTGTGTGTGTGTGTGTGTGTGTGTGTTTGTCTGTGCTTGTGGGTGTGTTCACTTTAGGCATATACGTCTCGTTGACTACATTTCCAATCTTGGCGGCCTGTCCACACAGACATTTTGGGGACACTTTTGTAATGTTTGTTTATATCTTTAAAGTGCATAACTCTCCCCCCAAAAGCAATCAGATTAGGCTATCATTCCGTCCTAAAGCCAAACCCATAACACATCTACTTGTATATGTTCAATTGGGCATGTCAAGGGCTGGTCTTAGCCTCCCTAAGCTAATGCACTAGTGGAACGACATATCAAAATCGCCTCAGATGGGGGCCACTGTTCATGTACTCTCTCCCGTCAAGATGCTGAGAGGATAAATAGAGATGGGGGGGATTATGTGTTGACGAGTGCGGATCCAAATTAATGTTCGCTCAATCATGTGGCCAAACCGTCCGGGGCTCATTTCTTAGGAAGATGGCTGGGTGGTTTGTGCTCTCTCTCGTTATTAATGTACAAGGCCCTCCTGATTGGCAGGGACATTTCTGATGTGACTGCTTGGTCCATTTGGCCACTAATTCATGCATGTATACTCTTGGACCAGCTCCCTCCCTCTCTCTCTCAGATTATAGGCCTACTTCATGTGCATATTTACATAAAAATGCAATCATTTCATCAATTGTTCATTTTGTATGGTGCATGTTGTTTAACTATGGGGTGTTTCATTATTTTATTTTTTGTATCTTTCTATTCAATGCACAAGTTTGATTATGTTTCCTTGTATGTCATTTTTATTCACTCTGATTGGAAGTGTATTAGCTATGAAAGAGAACAGGCCCTTGAGATTTAGGCTCCAGTTATAACTGGCTATAGTTTGAATATTTGTTGTTGTGTTTTCCATGGCTGCCTAAGTAGGTGGTTGCAGGTCAAATCCAAACAGTTTTACGTGACAACTACTGTTTTACTCCTCTCCCCAGTTGGGACACACCTATTTCACACTATGATCATCAACAAATCGCAAATAAATTCATAAACCCAGACATCAAAAACAACAACAACAACAGAAGGAAACAGAATGAACATGACCACACACTTCCGTCTCTTCTTTGTTTTTTGTTGTCTATCTCAGCATGGTTCTCTGTTCTTCCTTGAGACTGGAAATGGTATTTGGGAGACAAACAACTTCATTCTGCTGTGCTGCAGTAATTAGCTGTGGAATTAGCGGGCTTGACGTGCCTCCACAGATCAGCCGGGCCCTCCAGGGAGGCCTGCGGGTCCAGGCAAGCCGCATTTCCAATTATTGTGTTGAATTGCTAATTTAGTTATTGTGCCTGGCGTAATTGTGATGGGTATTGGGTGTGCGATTCAATTTGTTTTAAGTATTTGTGGGCTGGCGGCTTGGTAATAGAGCTGACCTATCTGGTGGCCCAGCACAGCGAGGAGAGTTACGAGACGGCAAACAAAGGGAAGACACTACAAAGATGTTGGCTCTCTCTCCCTTTTTCTCTTGTTCTCTCTCTCTCTTTCTCTCTCTCTCTCACTCTCTCATCGCCTTAGTTTGATCTGCCTCATCCCTCTTAAGACTGTTGAAGTTAAAAAGCTTGAAATTTAGAAAAATAGCACTTTGATCATCTTCAGGGTGGAAGGCACAGCACATTAGACTGCAAGAACATTGAGGGCTTTGGTTTGTAGATAAGCAGAGGAATGCCATTCTATCCAAAATATTGTCGGCAGGAGTATTGTGTACATCTTGAAGGTACCCCGTGCCCTGGCCGGATTAGCTGGCCATTTTAACAGGACTCAGAAGATTTGCCTAACTGTTAGACAGCAGAGGAGTGCTGTGTGTCTCACGTGTAGGCTATATGGACTCATTTGACAAAGCAGTCTTCATAGTTGTAGTATTAGTTTGTATTATTAAGTCACCAACATACAGTAGAATGGGGAAGATTAAATGAACCTCCTGGGCTGACAGTGAGGTGTTTGGCTTACATTGATATACAAGGTATCAATTGCTCTCTACTGATTGAATTATGTGAACAGTTTTTATTATTGTAGCCTGAAAGATTTAAGCCCTGACTTGAGCATTTTTTCATAATAATTACATAGTGTAGCAATTTTCTTGAAACTTTAAATTTGGTTTAAACTCGCACTGTGGTTACAATTTAAATTTCATCCCCCAGAAAAGAGATAAATATTACAACAAATATTATGGTGGAACTCAAATGTGCTTGTTGATAAAATATCTGTATCTATGGATTTATTTAAAGAGTATTTTGCTTTTAAATGATATTGTACATTGGAATGGTAGAGTTATGTCTTTCGTGGAGCTATTGGAATTGTATGGGAAGGTCAGCTCAATCCAAGATTACAACCAATTGATTACAGCATTACCCCAAAATGTAATGAGTACAATTGGAGACAGGGTGCTGGTTTTAAGCGTAGGGCGCAGCAGGTGTTTATTAGTAAAGGACCACAGGAGGAGGCAGGTGGCAGGGTCCAGGGGCAGGCAGAAGGTCATACACAGGGACTCCAACAAGGTAACAGTACAGGCAGGGAAAAGGCTATTAACGTAGTCCAGGAGATCAGGCAAGAGGTTGATGACAGGAAATATGAAAGTACAGGCAGGGAATAGGCAAAGGTACAGGCAGGGAAAAGGCAAAAAGGCGTTGTTAGTGAGGATGGCCAAAAACAAAGCTACACGGGAGAACTCAATTCGGAAATAACCAGCGCTCCGAATAGAATGTGTATCAAAACAAACAATTTCTCACAATGATGGGGTGCAAAGAACTGAACAAGCAATTGTGTGTAAATGACATACAGGTTTGTGAACATGTGATCAGAATTCAGGTGATTGGAATCTGGAGAGTGAGCTGCGTTCATGGGATCTATGTGTTTGAGAGTGTGAGCTGGAAAGTGGTCTGGAAAGTGAGCTGCGTTCAGGGGATCTATGTGTTTGAGAGCGTTAGTTGGAAGCAGATGTTACACAAAAATGGAGGAGGCAGGTGGCAGCGGGAAGAGGTAGGGAACTGTTCTGTCTGCCCAAAATAAAGGATCAAAACTGTCAGAGGAACAAAAATAGCATAAATAGGAAAGTATACCAGTTTCATTTTAGGATCAGGATGTTGACAGGTGTGCATATAGATGGCTGGGAAGATATTTTTTATGTACCGATTCCATGGCACAGGTTCCATGAGTTGATATATAAAATGATGCAAGATTCAAGACTTTGTGCTTTCAGCTAAAATTATCGTACAGAATTCTTGCCACCAACAAAATGTTGAATATTTGGGGAATACAATCATCGCTGTTCTGCAGATTTTGTTGTGAGGATAAAGAATCAATTGTCCATTTGTTCTAGTGTTGCCCTCAGGTAGCCTGTTTCTGGTCTCAGGTTCAGGAATTGCTGAAAAAGCATATCCTTAATCTAAAATTTACCCTAGAAATAGCATTGTTTGGAGATTGAGAGACCTGGTCAGTCAATTACTAATATACTAATACTCTTAGTAAAAGTATTTATCTTCAACTCGCAATCCGTGGATTCTAATCAATTAGATATACAGTACCAGTCAAAAGTTTGGACACATTTTTACTATTTTCTACATTGTAGAATAATAGTGAAGACATCAAAACTATGAAATAACACATATGGAATCATGTAGTAACCAAACAGTGTTTAACAACTAAACATTTTTTTAGATTCTAGATTCTTCAAAGTAGACACCCATTTGATGACAGCCTTAAACACTCTTGGCATTCTCTCAACCAACTTCACCTGGAATGATCTTCCAACAGTCTTGAAGGAGTTCCAACATATGCTGAGCACTTTTTGGTTGCTTTTCCTTCACTCTGCGGTCCAACTCACCCTAAACCATCTCATTTTGGTTGAGGTAGGATGATTATGGAGGTCAGGTTATCTGAAGAAGCACTCCATCCCATTCTTAGTCAAATAGCACTTACACAGCCTGGAGGTGTGTTGGGTCATTGTCCTGTTGAAAAACAAACGATAGGCCCACTAAGCGCAAACCAGATTGGATGCTGTATCGCTGCAGAATGCTGTGGCAGCCATGCTGGTTAAGTGGGCCTTGAATTCTAAATAAATCACTGGCAATGTCACCAGCAAAGCACCCCCATGCCATCACACATCCTCCTCCATGCTTCATTGCAGAGATTATCCGTTCACCTGTTCTGTGTCTCACAAAGACACATCGGTTGGAACCAAAAATCTAAAATTTGGACTCATCAGACCAAAGGACAGATTTCCACTGGTCTAATGTCCATTGCTCATGTTTCTTGGCCCAAGCAAGTCTCTTATTATTATTATTGGTGTCCTTTTGTATTGTTTTTTTTTGCAGAAATGTGACCATGAAGGCCTGATTCACACAGTCTCCTCTGAACAGTTGATGTTGAGATGTGTCTTTTACTTAACCTCTGTGAGGTGCAATCTGAGATGCAGTTAATTGCTGATTTCCGAGGCTGGTAAATCTAATGAATTTGTCCTCTGCAGCAGAGGTAACTCTGGGTCTTCCTTTCCTGTGGTGGTCCTCCTTTCCTGTGGTGGTCCTCCTTTCCTGTGGTGGTCCTCCTTTCCTGTGGTGGTCCTCCTTTCCTGTGGTGGTCCTCATGAGAGACAGTTCCATCATAGCAGAGGTAACTCTGGGTCTTCCTTTCCTGTGGTGGTCTTCCTTTCCTGTGGTGGTTCTCCTTTCCTGTGGTGGTCCTCCTTTCCTGTGGTGGTCTTCCTTTCCTGTGGTGGTCCTCATGAGAGACAGTTCCATCATAGCAGAGGTAACTCTGGGTCTTCCTTTCCTGTGGTGGTCTTCCTTTCCTGTGGTGGTCCTCCTTTCCTGTGGTGGTCCTCCTTTCCTGTGGTGGTCCTCCTTTCCTGTGGTGGTCCTCCTTTCCTGTGGTGGTCCTCCTTTCCTGTGGTGGTCCTCATGAGAGCCAGTTTAATCATAGAGCTTGAAGGTTTTTGCAACTGTACTTGAAGAAGCTTTCAAAGTTCTTGAAATGTTCCGTATTGACTGACCTTCATGTCTTAAAGTAATAATGGACTGTTGTTTCTCTTTGCTTATTTTAGCTGATCTTGCCATGATATGGACTTGGTCTTTTACCAAATAGGGCTTTCTTCTGTATACCACCCCTACCTTATCACAACACAACTGATTGGCTCAAGCTCATTAAGAAGGAAATACATTCCACAAATTAACAAGGCACTCCTGTAAATTGAAATGCATTCCAGGTGACTACCTCACGAAGCTGGGGGCGGCAGGTAGCCTAGTGGTTAGTGTTGGACTTGTAACCGAAAGGTTGCTAGATTGAATCCCGGAGCTGACAAGGTAAACATCTGTCATTCTGCCCCTGTACAAGTCAGTTAACCCACTGTTCCTAGACCGTCATTGAAAATAAGAATTTGTTCTTAACTGACTTGCCTAGTTAAAGGTAAAATTTAAATGAAAAAAAAGCTGGTTGAGAGAATTTCCAAGAGTGTACAAAGCTGTCATCAAGGCAAAGGAATTTGTTTAACAGTTTTTTGTTTACTACATGATTCCATATGTGTTATTTCATAGTGTGGATGTCTTCACTATTATTCTACTATATAGAAACCAGTAAAAAATAAGGTAAACCCTAGAATGAGTAGCTGTCCCCAAACTTTTGACTGGTACTGCATTCAAATTGTATGTTAAACATCACAGCATAGTTTAAAGATATATGGTGTGTAGAAATCTGAAGAGGGTGGCCAGCAGAGATACGTGGGATTGTTAAGCGGAGCGACACAGCAGAACCAAAATATTTGTTACACAGGGAGATATGGAGTGCAGATTCGGGGTAGCTCGGATGAGTTGCAGAAAAGCCTGATGTGGAGACTGAGGTTGGAGTTAGCTGAGTAGAACAGGGTAAACAGGTCCTGAGGGGAATCCAAGGTAGTGGTGGTGAGTAAAATCCAGAGCAAGGCAGTTGGGTGGTGAGATGTGGAACGGGAGACAGGAGCCAGAGACAGAGCGGTAAACTGCAATGAGAGGATAAACGGTGTCAGGCAGGGAAACAGGCACAGCAGAGTAACAGGATCTTGAATAATCATAGAATCATGAACTGACTGAGCAGAGATTACGATCTGGCAGAGTGAAAGTGGCAAAACTGAGTATTTGTAGAGGTCTTGATTATGGAACGAGGTGCAGCTGGTAGGGATCTGCTCTGACTCCAGCACACCTGTCTCCATCCACACAATCACAGAGAGAGAGAGAGAGAGTGTACAGGGGGAGTAACTGCAGGTCAAGAAGATACCGGGTGAACACCAGTGGGTGTAGCAGGAGCAGATGTGACAGTACCCCCCCCCCCCCCCCTCTACGAACACCATCTAGTGCACGACCTGGCTTGTCTGGGTGTGAGGTATGAAAATCCTGTAAGAAGGAGGGATCCAGAGTGTGATGGGGCACCCAGCAGCACTCCTTAGGCCTGTATCCCTCCCAGTCCACCAGATACTGCCAACCGCGGCCCCAACGGCGCACATCAAAAAGCAGCTGGACGGTATAGGTAGGATGGTCGTCGATGAGCCGAGGGGGTGGAGCAGCTGCAGGAGTGGACAGGGGACTGGAGCAGACTGGTTTAATTAAGGATACATGGAAGGTGGTCTGAATTTTGAGAGTTTCAGATAAACAGCAGAGGGGTTTATGACTCAATCAATCTCAAAGGGGCCAATGAATTGGGGAGCTAGTTTTTTGGAAACCACTTTCAGGAGTGAGTCTTTAGATGAAAGCCATACCTTTTGGCCTGGAGTGTAGACTGGGGCTGAAGCACGGCGACGGTTAGCTTGAGATTGGGTCCTGGCGGAGGCACGAAGAAGAGCAGCCCAGACCCTCCTCCAGGTGCGACAACAATGGCACATATTGTCCTAGAATGAGGGCCCTGTTACTTCGACCTCTTGGGCAGGGAATAAGGGAGGTTGGTAACCCAGAGCACACTCAAGGAAGACATACCTGATGAGGCGTTAATGAGGGTGTTGTGGGCATATTCCACCCAGGGTAGCTGGTCACTCCTGGAGGAAGGGTTAGCCGAAGTCACATAAGAGTATTGCAGTTTCCAACTCCTGGTTGGCCCACTCGGTCTAGTCGTTGGTCTGGGGGTGATATTCAGACGAAAAGCTAACATTAATACCCAGAGCTGTGCAGAAGGCTCTCCATACCTGGGATGTAAACTAGTGTCCTCTGTCAGAAACAATGTCACTAGGGATGCCATGCAGCCACAAAACATGGGATACCAGCAGGTCCTCAGTCTCCCGGGAGGAAGAAAGCTTGGAGAGGGGAATGAAGGGAGCCGCTTTGGAAAATCGGTCAATAACAGTGAAGATGACTGAGTTACCATTCGAAAGGGGAAGGCCAGTGACGAAGTCAAGCTGTGTGTGCGCAGGGGCAACTGGGTATGGGAAGATGACGAAGCAGACCAGATGTAGGTTTGGTGAAGGTTTTGTTCCGAGCACAGACCGAGCAGGCTGAGACGAATTCCCGAGCGTCTTTCTCCA
Organism: Oncorhynchus clarkii lewisi; assembly: GCF_045791955.1. NCBI lineage: Eukaryota > Metazoa > Chordata > Actinopteri > Salmoniformes > Salmonidae > Oncorhynchus > Oncorhynchus clarkii. The sequence goes on along the minus strand of NC_092173.1, from coordinate 25,500,995 downwards.
TGGTGGGCCACATAAATCGCTGACGCAGGAAGATGACAGTCCGGTTCATGCCAGGGTGACAGGTGAGGTGAGTAGAATGGGCCCATTGAAGAACATGAGAACAAACTGAATCTGGCACAAACAGAGCCTTACAAGGACCGTTTCTAGGATCAGGCTGGTTCAGCTGAGCCTGATGAACACGGGACTCAATCTCCCAATACACTACCAAGTACTAATTGAGTGTATGTAAACTTCTGACCCACTGGGAATGTGATGAAGAAAATACAAGCTGAAATAAATAATTATTTATACTATTATTCTGACATTTCACATTCTTAAAATAAAGTGGTGATCCTACCTGACCTAAGACAGGAATTTTTTACTCTGATTAAACGTCAGGAATTGTGAAAAACTGAGTTTAAATATATTTGTCTAAGGTGTATGTAAACTTCTGACTTCAACTGTATGTTTGAATGACACTGAGGGGAAACGCTGTTACATCCAATGCCTGTTTGCCTGAGGCTGATGCCACACAGGTGCTTATATGCGAGTACACATGCATACACACACACTCGCATTCAAATGCACACATGTGCACACACACATTCACATGTAAATAGTGCCACACATGCACTGAAATGCATACAGTTGGCCTTGCTGTTTAGATTTGTTGTTGTCCTTGATGTCTTTTGTTTTTTGCATTGTTGTTTTCCTTTGTTTTTCTATTTTTTCATTTTGTTGGTTGTTGGCTCATTGGGGGGCGGTGGCTTGGGGGGGAGAGACGGGAGGGAGGGTGGTTTGGTGGTGAGGTGTGGAGGTGGACAGATTGAAAGGTAGTATTTCTGTGTGTGTGTGGACTGGTTCAAGCGTATACGCTGTTGGCAAGTGGTTTGTGTGTGGATATGAATTCTGGGACAGTTTTAGAGAGCTCATTGTGATTGCCTGAGGTGTTTGTGTGTTGTTTATGCTTTCATCTTGTTAGCAGTGTGTGTTTGCCTGTCCACATGTTACCTCAGGGTCAATATGAAAGGCTTTGGTTTGAATGGGGCCTCTTGAGCTCTTTGAAATCTCCTCTAGCCTATTCTCACTGGTCCAGCCTGTCCACCTCTCTTTCCATCCCTCTTTCCCTCTATTTCTCCATCCCTGCTCCCACTTTCCGTCTCTTTTTCGTCTCTCTTTCCATCTCTCCCTCTTGCTCGCTTGCACACACGCACGCACACACACACACACACACACACACACACACACACACACACACACACACACACACACACACACACACACACACACACACACACACACACACACCAGCTATTTACACCTGCCGTGTTTCATCATCAATGAAGTGCTCCTTCTCTGGGTGTTTAATCTCCCACACGTTTGGCACTGTCCCCTCAATCAGTCTTCCTCACTACTTCACAGACAGATTGGTATCACTGCTCGCCTCACCTGCCTCTCACACACACAAGCACCCCACCAAAACACACATCAAGTACAGTCGCTCACTCCTCTCTTAGGTGTATGACGTCTGTCATCCGAGTTATCATGAAAACAGATTTTGTAACAGACATCCATTTTTATTTTCAAATAGCAAAGATGATTTGTAAAGTAGCCCTATGTCATAGGTGATGACATAGGGCTACTTTACAAATAATTTTTTCTATTCAAGAGGTATTACTCACCTCTTGTTTAGTCATGTGTGTCCATCACATAATGCTGGCTCATGATTGAGAGGAGTCCAACCATAGGAAGAAACCAAATAACTAAACAAACCAACAACTGAACAAATAGGCGCCAATCTCTTACATGTACGTTAATCTTATTCATGATTTCAAACTTGTTTATTATTCCGGGGTCCGCTCTTTCCAGAGACAAACGAATGAAGGTTGATAGGAATCTGGCCATGTGGTCTGGGAGTCTTGGGAGACAGAGGGGCTGAAGAGAAATAAGAGTCAGATAGAGAGGGGAGAGCCTGGCAGCAGAGGGAAATTAAATATATTTGAAAAGCTGTGCAGTAATTGGTTTCTAAACAGAAGTGTTTCCTGACTGTCTGGTACCTGTTTACATTTGGCTTCAGGATAATAAGTTCCTGTCCCTCCCTCACTGAGATGACAATACAACCTCCTTGTTCCTAATTCTGCACTCTCTTCCACACAATCACATAGTCAAGACAATGGATGTTTGCGTGTGTGCGTGTGCGTGTGCGTGTTTGAGCGCATGCATGCATATTTATGAGATATTCTGCATACAGTGCTGTTGTGTCTGAACAGCACATTGGGTATATGCTAGCTAGACATTGTATGTAACTAACAATGTGAGCCACAAGATCAGAATAACCCTCTTCTTCCTCATAATGAGGGCAGAGGTTTCTGTTAAACCAATGTGATTTACTTGTGATTCTGCCAAATGTATCTAATCTTACAGTTAAGATACAGTAATCTTGTTCATAATTGGCATTTTAAAAATAGAAGTTATTAAATTAACAGAAAAAAGACTCATATGGTCAATTAGAAATAACACTTGGCACAGGAAGCTTTGGACCTGAGCCATATAAGGGCTTAAATTAAATAGAACTGAAAGGGCCTGATTATAGAACTGCTGAATATAGAAGCAGTACGGCAATTCTTGATGCAAGGCTTTCTCTAATGTTGGATCAATGACTAGAACTTAAATGTTGACACTACTGTCATTTTGATAGTGTAACATCACTGGTCAATGTTACAAACATGCATGCACACACGCACACGCACACGCACACACAGAAACACATACTGCTTCCAATTCATCACACGGCACGTAGTGAGGAACAGGTTAAGTCTCAGGCCTCCACTACAAAGGGACTGTGAAATGTCGGAATCAAAAAAGTCAACAAGCGACCAAACGAACAAACGCCACACCGATGCCTTTTGGTCTCAACTTCATAGGGCAACATGCATATTCATGAAGTAAGCAACTTGTGATCCCAAACAAAGTAAAGCTCTGGCTCAGAGAGATTGGCCAAGCCGTAATGACTTCTTCGTTTTAAGCCCGCATAAGAAAGCCAGATTCCCTGTGCTTGTCGTCCATGAGAATATTTAATACCGTTATTAATCATTTTTAATCCGTTTGCTTTTAATTAAGAAACAGCATGTTGCTGTCCTATCAGCGTGTGCCAGGGCTCAGATTAATTGTAGCTTAAGATAGCTTGCCTTGATTGGTGTAATGTATTAGCTAACAAGACGCAGGCTTCTAAAGATACTTGTATACTACCTTGGGAACTTGGCACCACTCCATGGACCCTCTCTCTCTTTCTTTCTCACTCTCTCTCTCTATCCCCTCCCTCTCCCTCCTTGCTACCTCTCTATCTCCTTTCCCGTGTGTCTGCCATTTGAAGCTGCAGTCTGGAGTCATAGCAACACCTCTCTCATCTCAGCAGTGGTGGGAAGAGTACCCAATTGTCATACTTGAGTAAAAGTAAAGATACCTTAATAGAAAATGACTCAAGTAAAAGTGAAAGTCACCCAGTAAAATACTATTTGAGGAAAAGTTTTAAAGTATTTGGTTTTAAATATGCTTAAGTTTGAAAAGTAAATGTATTTGCTAAAATATGCTTAAGTATCAAAAGCAAAAGTATAAATAATTTCAAATTCCTTATATTAAGCAAACCAGACGGCACAATTTTTTTTTTTTACAGATAGCCAGGGGCACATCATTACAAATGAAGCATGTGTTTAGTGAGTATGGTTCACCAGGGATGTTATCTTGATACGCTTGTGAATGAGACCATTTTCATGTCCTGCTAAGCATTCAAAATGTAATGAGTAATTTTGGGTGTCTGGGAAAATGTATGGAGTAAAAAGTACATTATTCTCTTTAGGAATGTAGTGAAGTAAAAGTAAACGTTGTCAAAAATGTAAATAGTAAAGTACAGATACCCCCAAAAACGACTTAAGTAGTACTTTACACCACTGCCTCTCAGCATGGTGGTTTATGTGTACCTCTGTTACCAGCCTGCCTGCCAGGCCTGGCTCCCCTGGTGAGGCAATGTGATGTTCTAGAAGACTTCCTCCAGACAGGCCAGGGTTTATTGTGACATCACCCCTCTGTATGTTTGTTTGATCCTTGTGTTACCCTACAGGGGCCTGGGTGGAGGGAGGAGTGGGGCTGGGGTATTACTCAGGCTGGGGCTAGGACTGGGTCTGGGACTAGGGCTGGGGCTGGGACTAGGGCTGGGGTTGGGACTAGTGCTTGCACTAGGCAGGATACAAAGGAGGAGGTTCAGTATTAGGACGTGGGAACGAGGATCATACACACAGAGATCATATGTGCTCTGGGAGGTGGAGAGGAGAGGGTGACAATGAAAGGGTGGCAGGGAGATGGTGACAAGAAGAGGGTGGCAAGGAGGGGCTGCTCTACGGGGTGGCAGTCAGTAGAGATGGTGCTGAGGGAGGGGCTTAACTACTGGTGTGTGAACAGCAGTAAGTGCTCAACTCTGTTACCATGCTATGAGGGAGGGGGGACATAGTATTTACACAGATGTACTGTTGCAGTTAAACTGGGAATCTTTCTGGATGTACTCTAGGATTACTCTAGAAGTGAACCCAGTGACATTCTTCTGTACTCCTACACTATTGCATCCTCCTTTTGACATGATTAGTGCCAGGCAAGCCATCGCCATCTTGATCAATCTTAAAGTTATGGACTGCGTGTGTGCATTTGTATGTGTGCATGGTTGCAGACATGTGCACCTGGATTAAGGTAGTTGCGATTCTGTTGGAGTGAGAGGTGGGAGTGTGTGTGAGTTGTTGGTAATTTAGAGTATGAATTAATAAATAGATGGCTATTTCCAGCACTAATCTCTGTGGCTGCCTAAAATACCTTGTCCCCTCTCTCTCTCTCTGCTGTGAAGAGATGCCCATTGTGTGTGATGAGAGTTTGATTGGATGTGTCCCCCGGGGAGTGCTCTCCATTAGCTAAGGTGATCTAACAGGTAATCAGGAGATAATTAAAAGGCTTCACTTTCTGCAATAGCTCTACGGGGATGGGGTGGAGTGAATAGGGGTCTGTGAGTGTGTGTGTGTGTGTGTGTGTGTGTGGGGGGGGGGGGGATTTCTACAGGCAGTCTAGATCACAGATTGGTGGCTTGCTTGAAGAGAGGCTAACAGCAGGGTTTCAGTAGCGAATCAGCACCACTTAAGCGGACAGCGACAAAAACAGAATTCTGGAGCTCAGTCCCACTGGGCGGTGGACAGCGACATCTCCGATGCAGACATTCTCCATGGGGAGAATCTCTGAAGGTAAATAGGCCAGTAGCCATAACCAATAAAAAGCCTAGAAGGGAGAGGCACCCCTTCAAACTCTGTTTGCCATCCTGTTCAACTATATTAACTTCACAAGAAAACATTAGACATGGAATAAGGAATAAATAAGGAATAAATTGCAACAAAGAGAAAATACACCTCTACATTGTTTCTTTGAGTGTGGAGCACATTTTCTCTTGTGCAGTGACATCATGCATCTTACTCTGGCATTACTCTGGTAGCACTCTGACACACATGCATGCATGCACAAGGTGAGCCTTTAAGTGCTCTGCTGAGAGCCTGCATAGTGGATGGGGCGGCCAGCGATTAAGACGATATTAACAAATAGGTCAATGTCTATTTTCTGCTCAATTTAAAGCCTCACTGCGGTAAAGACTGCCTACTCTCCCTGGAGAGCCCAGAAAATACAGAAAGACAGAACAGAAAAAGAGAATGTGTGTGTCAGAAGGAGGCTGAGGTAGATCGATAATTGTCTTTGATGGACTGATTGGAGGTTTGTGCCTGACGTTCTGGATGGACAGGCAAGCAGCGGAGCACACCTACACACACTCCTGTAGACACACAAATACACACACACACACACACAAACACACACAAACACACACACACACACTCCTGTAGACACTCATACACATGTCAAACCAATACTTTTTGTCTCCAACTTTAGCATGCCGCCAACTTTTTCCAGACGTGTCTTTATAGCTGAAAGGTGTTGCCGGGAACAAAGCCTGTACTTTTATTTCCGCCAACCAACCTAGGGACTCTATTTAATCCGTATAGTGGAAATTCAGAGTTACAGCGTGATTGAAATGTAAAGGCAATGTTTCCGCGTTAGCGGAGACTGCCTCCATGGTAAACGCTGCATGTGTCGGCTCAATCTAAATTGTGTTCATATTTCTATGTGCGATATGCGATACAGATTGAATAGTCATAATTCACATGTTTAAAAGTCCCGCCAACCCCTCCATATAAATCAGTGGAGGCTCCTCAGAGAACGAAGGGGTTGACCATCCTCCTTAATACATTTAATAAAAATAAGATTAGTGAAACTTTAAAAAGCTGTCCTTTTTAGATAAGACTACACTAAATATATTCACGTCACCAAATCATTTATTAAAACACATTGTTTTGCAATTAAGTTCTACAGTTGCCTCAACAGCTTAAGTATCAAAAGCAAGTGTGTAGTCGGAGGACAGCTTGCTTCCGTCCTCTGGGTACATTGACTTCAATACAAAACCTAGGAGGCTTCACAAATGAAGGTGGAGCGAGAAAGAGAGAGAGAGAGAGATTTTGTGATTTTCTTTCACATTCACTTACTTAGCTAGCAAATACAGCTTGCTAGTTTAACCTACTCAAACAATGGGATGCTGTGTTAGCTAGCTGGCTATGACTATCCAACACTTGAACTCTTCCAAGTCAAGGTAAGCTTTTGGTTTGACAAATGTATGTGAGAGGTGGAGCTGGTGGATGGTTAACCATTATAACGCTAATGTCTTTGACTAAAGGCTGAGTGTACAAATCTCATCACGGACAACCTAATCTAATTAGCCACTTTGCAACTACTTTGCATGTTCGCTTCCCCTAACCCTAACCCTCACATTAACCCTTTAACTTCACGTCCGGATGAAATACATACAGTGTATGTCAAACATAAAGAGACACAATCATGAAGTGGAAGATATTTCAAAGTGGAGTTCAGTGAGGATCTCTGAATGATCCAATGTTGAGATACTGTTGTGAAGAAGTTTAAAGCCGGATTTCCATACAAGGAGAAGGTCAGAGATGCAGCCAAGAGGCCCATGTTAACCATACAGCTGATAACTGCTAGGACAACAATGTCGTATATTATCTGGCCTTTTATGGAAGAGTGGCAAGAAGAAAGAGATATCCATAAAAAGTGTTGTTTAAAGTTTGCCACAAGCCAGGACACACCAAACATGTGGAAGAAGTGATGAAACCAAAATTTAATGGCAACAATGCAAAACGTTATAAAAGCAACACGGAACACACATCCCCACTGTCAAACATGGTGGTGGCAGCATCATCAGCAGGGACTAATTAGCCTGGAAGAAAACTGATGGAGTCTGCAAAAGACCTGAGACTGGGACGGAGATTTGTCTTCCAACAAGACAATGATCCAAAACATAAAGCAAAATCTACAATGGAATGGTTCAAAAATAAACATATCCAGGTGTTAGAATGGCCAAGTCAAAGTCCCCTAACCCTCACATTAACCCTTTAACTTCAAGGAGGAATGGGAAAAAAACGTCCGATGTGGATGAAGCGACTTACAGCTGTAACCCATACCTGCTACTGCACGCCCAATTTTTCCCAATAAATGTCGTTCCACTTCATGAAGATTCTTCACAAAAAAATACATAAGATATGCAAAAGGTCGCAAATTATCGCAAGGCACTGAAGATTTGGATAAGAAGAGAAAACACTCTGACGTTTCTAAAACTGGTTGAATCATGTCTGTGAGTATAACAGAACTTATTTAGCAGGCAAAACCATGAGGACAAACCATTCAGATTTTTTCTTTTTGGGGTCACTCTCTTTTCAATTTGTTTTTCAATGGGAATCCAGATTTCTAAGGGACCTTCTTGCAGTTTCTATCACTTCCACTGGATGTCAACAGTCTTTAGAAATTGGTTGAGGTTTTTCCTTTGTGTAATGAAGAAGTACGGCCATCTTGAACGAGGGTCACTTGAAGTGTACTGTTAGATAGAGGCGCGTGACCAGAAAGCATGCTACAGTTTGTTTTACTCCTGTATTGAACACAGATCATCCCGTCTTCAATTTTATTGATTATTTACGTTAAAAAATACCTAAAGTTGTATTACAAAAGTAGTTTTAAATGTTTTGGCAAAGTTTACAGGTAACTTTTGAGATATTTTGTAGTCACGCTAGCGTAGTCACGCTAGCATCCCAGAGAGGTTAACCTAACTCCTAACCCTAATCTTAACCTTAAGCCTAACCTTAACCCCTAACCCTGAGCCTAGCTAATGTTAGCCACCTAGCTAAGCTTATCCACAACAAATTAGAATTTGTAACACATTCTACGAATTGGAATTTGTAAAATATAATTTGCAATGGATGCTGGACCTCCACAAAGTAATTTATACCATACGAAACATAACATATCATACTAATTGTAGTGTCACGGATTTACATTTAATATGTTAATTCTACACATGATTCCAGGTTGAGTACTTTTTATTCAACAGGAAAATTAACACATTACAAAGTAATTATTTACAAATGATTTACAATACGGCGTGCTGTTAACTTATTGTTATGAATGTGAAGAAATAAAAGATAATTCTATCAGGGTAATTAAGAATAACTTGCTGCTGTCATGTCAGGTTACCATGACAAGCGACGCAACTACAGGGTCAAAGTTGAATGTCTCTTGCTTCTTGCCGGCTAAAGCAATTATCTGTGCTCTCTAGGATCCTTGGTAAATCCCTACCCCATTGAAGTTGACATTTGAAATTGTTAAGGTAAGGGTTAAGGTTAGGGTTTAGGGTAGGGACATCCCAAGGATTCCTGATAGCACTGACCCTAAATGCTGACAAGAAAAAGGTAGAAAGGGTGATGTTTGAAAGGAGATCATATAAACATTGGCCAACTGTTTTACAGGTAGCATAACGTGAATCATATGTGAAAACAGTATCACAGACACAATTCACAAAACCTCTGCAAGACAAAAAGTAGTTTAATTGTTCCCCAACGTTAGCCAGTGTATGGTCTCCCAGTCTTAAGGGCATTGTCCAACATGTCAATAACTATTAACACAACCATGCTGATCTCTTGATTCCTCATGATTCACCTCTACCTCTCAGAACCACAACTAAGTCATTGTGTATTATAGGAAAGTTAAAAGCACTGGCTAAGTGAAAGTAACATGGAGTGCGCCTACCGGGAACTTGCTGTCCCCTATCCACTTATTTTAAATACCAGAGAAGAAGATGAGGATAGTGAAACCTCTTTAGACTATTGAGATATACCCGGCCACCACAGCCCCCTCTTCATCTGCCTTTGTTCCAAACTTGTTTTGGCCAACCAACCTCTCCCCTGGGTGAGGCAGGCAGAGTCTCTGATCCTGAATGCCCTTTAAGCGTTTAATCGGCTCAGTAATTACTTAAACGACCTCGGGATGCAGGATCACTCCACATAATTATGAATCGGGAGGCAGGAGAAGATGGAGCTTCTCGGTTTGGGGGGAAAATTAGGCAGGAAATCTCCTTGTTGATCTCAGGTCCTTTACCAAGTCCCACAGGGTGTAGAGGACTGGAGAGAGAGAGGTGGGGAGTTCTGGGAGTGTGTGTGCGTGTACGTGTACGTGTGTGTTTTAGTCCCAAACACATAATGCAGCATTGGCTCTCTTCTTCCCAGACCCCCTTGCTCATCAGCTGGAAGATTGATCCATGTCAAATCCAATCTGTCAATCTCAACACAGATAGACCAGCCCACCAGCTGGCAGTCCTACAACATCTACCCAGCATCAAGCCCTATCCTTTGCCTCATCTGGTCCCAGCCTCAGCACCAGCACCCAGCCCAGCTCAATGACCCTGTCTCTGTACCAATAGTACCATTGCCAGTTTAAACAGCAATGCCCAGCCACTGAAGCCCAGCCTAAAACACATAACCCCATCTTCAGCACGCTGCCAACCAACAGATTTTCAGCTGTGAATGAAATAAATTGCCGGAGAATAAAAAGCTTAATCAGACTCTGATTGATCTGTGGGCGCTCAGATTGACACATACAGTGCATTCAGAATGCATTCAGACCACTCAGACCACGATTACAGCCTTGAGTCGTCTTGGGTATGATGTTACAAGCTTGGCACACCTGTATTTGGGGAGTTTGTCCCATTCTTCGCTGCAGATCCTCTCAAGCTCTGTCAGGTTGGATGGGGAGCATCGCTGCACAGCTATTTTCAGGTCTATCCAGAGATAATCGATCAGTTTCAAGTCATGGCTGGGCTACTCAAAGACATTCAGAGACTTGTCCCAAAGCCACTCCTGTGTTGTCTTGGCTGTGTGCTTAGGATCGTTTTCCTGTTGGAAGATGAACCTTCGCCCCCACCTGACGTCCTGAGTGCTCTGGAGCAGGTTTTTTTTTAATCAAGGATCTCTCTGTACTTTTCTCTGTTCATCTTTCCCTCGATCCTGACTAGTCTCCCAGTCCCTGTCGCTGAAAAACATCCCCACAGCATGATGCTGCCACCACCATGCGTCACCGTAGGGATGGTGCCAGGTTTCCTCCAGACGTGATGCTTGGCATTCAGGCCAAAGAGTTCAGACTTGGTTTCATCAGATCAGAGAATCTTGTTTCTCATGGTCTGAGAGTCCTTCAGGTGCCTTTTGGTAAACTCAAAGCGGGCTATTATATGCCTTTTACTGAGGAGTGGCTTCCGTTTGGCCAATCTACTATAAAGGCCTGATTGGCAGAGATGGATGTCCTTCTGGAAGGTTCTCCCATCTCCACAGAGGAACCCTGGAGCCCAGTCAGAGTGACCATCAGGTTCTTAGTCACCTCCCTGACCAAGGCCCTTCTCCCCCAATTTCTCAGTTTGGCCAGCTCTAGGATGAGTCTTGGTGGTTCCAAACTTCTTCCATTTAAGAATGATGGAGACCTCTGTTTTCTTGGGGACCTTCAATGCTGCAGAAATGTTTTGGTAAATTTCGAGTCTGATAGCAATATATACTTATGTAAATAAGGTGTTTCAGTTTTTTTTATTTTTAATACATTTGCTAACATTTCTGTGTAGATTGCTGAGATTTTTTTACGTTATGTAACGTTACGTTACAGATTTTTAGGCTGTAACGTAACACAATGTGGAAAAAGTCAAGGGGTCTGAATCCTTTCCGAAGGCACTGTATCCCCAGGGGAAGTAACTGAAAGGGTTACACACACACACACACACACACACACACACACACACACACACACACACACACACACACACACACACACACACACACACACACACACACACACACACACACACACACACACACACACACACACACACACACACCACTGATATGTATTCAGTGATATGCATGATATAGCTAGACTTTTCAGGTAGACAATGCATCTGCTGTTGTATTGTGTTGGATGGTGACAATGCATTCTGTGGACTACCTTTTCGACACCTGTTTGTTATACAGTCTATTAGTATATAATGGCAGTGTCTTTGGTGTGTGCATGTGTGTTGGTTTGTTGATGCATGTTCATGAACATAATCACAGTTGGTGTCTGTGTTGATGTGAACGTGTTTATCAACATAATGACAATATGTGTGCGCACATGCATGCTTGTGTGTGTGTGTGTGTTTATGAACCTAATGTGTGTGTGTGTAAGTATGCTTGTGTAAGTGTGTTTATGATCATAATGTGTGTGTGTAAGTGTGCTTGTGTGTGTGCGTTTGTGAACCTAATAAGTGTGTGATTGTGTGTGTGCGTTTGTGAACCTAATGTGTGTTTGTAAGTGCGCGTGTGTGTGCGTGTTTATGAACCTAATTTGTGTGTGTAAGTGTGCTTGTGTAAGTGTGTTTATGAACCTAATCTGTGTGTGTGTGTGTGTGTGTGTGTGTGTGTGTGTGTGTGTGTGTGTGTGTGTGTGAGGGTTAACCTGGCGAGGGCCCTTGTAGTGAGTAAGCATTCAGTTCGGGGGAAGATAAATGGAGGGCCCGGCACTACTGCAGCAGTCAGCAGGAAGAGAGGCCCGCGGCTTGTTTGTGCCAAATGGAGCTCGCAAAATATCAAAGGCCAGCCATCCAGAAGACGCCCGCGTTTGACAAATTTTAAATTAGCCAGAAAGATAGAGAGTGAGGGAGAGTGAGGGAGAAGAGGGAGGAATGAGATGGGGGGGGGGGGGGGGGGGTAGAGAGGGAGAGAGGAGGAGAGAAAAAGCAGGGTAAATTATGCAATCCTTTCTGGTGTCCAACACACTGAAATCCATACTCGTCTGCCCTTTTTTTTAAAACATCTTTAGGGGACCAAGCCAACTATGTCTTACAGTCTCACTTCAGAGTAAGAAGTTCAACCATGTTTCTCAAACGTCACATTTCAAAGTTGTTGCAAATGTCACATTTCAGTGTTTAATGTTAAGTTTAGTTAACTCCAAATTTTTAAGGTTAGGGTTAAGTTTATGCATTAACTCCCAATTTTTAAGGTAGGGTTAAGTTTAGGCATAAACTCAGAAATCTTAAAGGTTAGGAATTAACTCTGAATGGTTGAGGTAAGCGTTAAGGTTTGGCATAGGCTTAAAACAAAAATCTCAAAAACAACTTTCTATAGCTGGATTCAGACTTGCAACCTGTGAAATCAGATGCTTACGCTCATCCGCCATCCATGTCCACAACACTCCAAAAAAATCTAAACCTACTTGAAGGTAAAAGCGCTCACTGTTGCCCCTAGTGGTTGATTTCCACCTCATCTCCCATGTCCTTAGACGTGGATGGATGTTGAATACTGACTTGTATCAAGGGTAACCTGGCTGGTCCAAGCAGTGAAGCTGACATACTGTACATGCTTAAACACAAGCACACAGACGAACGCACGCACACAGTTTTGGGAATAATGTGTGCTCGCCCCAGGCTTAATTGGTTTTAGAAAACTAAACAGAGATCTCTGCTTAGTGGTGGCGATTGCAGGCCTTCTTCCTCTCTTTCCCTCCCAGTCAGCTCAAACACACCAGCAGAGTCAGAGGCTGGTTCTTTACACACTCCATTTCTCTCCCAGCAGCCGCTGCCTGCTCGCAACTCCACAGCACAGATCACAACGGCCCATTGGCATGGAATGAGGCACAAAATGACTACCCCAGGCAGGAAGAGCTGCTGAGAAGCAGAGGGAAGGGAAGACAACAAGGTCAGTGGTGTCAATGGGCTGTATGTATGCACTGGGGTGTGGTGTGGTGTGTTGTGTTGTGGCTCTGTGGTGTGTTGTGGCTATGTGGTGTGGTGTGTTGTGTTGTGGCTATGTGGTGTGGTGTGTTGTGTTGTGGCTATGTGGTGTGTTGTGGCTATGTGGTGTGGTGTAGTGTGTTGTGTTGTAGCTATGTGGTGTGGTGTGTTGTGGCTATGTGGTGTGTTGTGTTGTGTTTTGTCTATGAGGTGTGGTGTGTTGTGTTGTGGCTATGTGGTGTGGTGTGGTGTGGTGTGTTGTGTTGTGGCTATGTGGTGTGGTGTGGTGTGTTGTGTTGTGGCTATGTGGTGTGGTGTGGTGTGGTGTGTTGTGTTTTGGCTATGTGGTGTGATGTGTTGTGTTTTTGCTATGTGGTGTGGTGTGTTGTGTTTTGGCTATGTGGTGTGGTGTGGTGTGGTGTGTTGTGTTTTGGCTATGTGGTGTGGTGTGGTGTGTTGTGTTTTGGCTATGTGGTGTGGTGTGGTATGTTGTGGCTATGTGGTGTGGTGTGTTGTGGCTATGTGGTGTGGTGTGTTGTGTTGTTTTTTGGCTATGTGGTGTGGTGTGGTATGTTGTGGCTATGTGGTGTGGTGTGTTGTGGCAATGTGGTGTGGTGTGTTGTGCTGTGGCTATTTGGTGTGGTGTGTTGTGTTTTGGCTATGTGGTGTGGTGTGTTGTGTTTTGGATATGTGGTGTGGTGTGTTGTGGCTATGTGGTGTGGTGTGTTGTGTTGTTTTTTGGCTATGTGGTGTGGTGTGGTATGTTGTGGCTATGTGGTGTGGTGTGTTGTGGCTATGTGGTGTGGTGTGTTGTGTTGTTTTTTGGCTATGTGGTGTGGTGTGGTGTGTTGTGTTTTGGCTATGTGGTGTGGTGTGTTGTTGTGTGTTGTGGCTATGTGGTGTGGTGTGTTGTGTTGTGGCTATGTGGTGTGGTGTGTTGTGTTTTGGCTATGTGGTGTGGTGTGTTGTGTTTTGGCTATGTGGTGTGGTGTGTTGTGTTTTGGCTATGTGGTGTGGTGTGTTGTGTTTTGGCTATGTGGTGTGGTGTGTTGTGTTTTGGATATGTGGTGTGGTGTGTTGTGGCTATGTGGTGTGGTGTGTTGTGTTGTTTTTTGGCTATGTGGTGTGGTGTGTTGTGTTTTGGCTATGTGGTGTGGTGTGTTGTGTTTTGGCTATGTGGTGTGGTGTGTTGTGCTGTGGCTATTTGGTGTGGTGTGTTGTGTTGTGTTTTGGCTATGTGGTGTGGTGTGTTGTGTTTTGGCTATGTGGTGTGGTGTGTTGTGTTGTGGCTATGTGGTGTGGTTTGTTGTGTTTTGGCTATGTGGTGTGTTGTGTTGTGTTGTGGCTATGTGGTGTGGTGTGTTGTGTTGTGGCTATGTGGTGTGGTGTGTTGTGTTTTGGCTATGTGGTGTGGTGTGTTGTGTTTTGGCTATGTGGTGTGGTGTGTTGTGTTTTGATGTGTTGTGTTCAGGCTAGGCTCAAACCCAACAACCCAACCTGAGCACTCTGTTCTGCCACCTCTGGTCTCTTGGCCCTCCCCCCTTCGGCAGGGCAGCTCCCGCTCAGCCCAGTCTAAGGTCTTCTCTGTCCTGGCATCCCAATGGTGGAACCATCTTCCCCCAGAAGCTAGGACAGCATAGCCCTTGCCAATCTTCCTCAAAACATCTGAAACCCTACCTCTTCAAAGAGTATCTTAAATAATACCACAGCACCCCCCCTTCGTACACCCTTCTCACCCTGGACAAAATAAACTAGCTCTGACTTTGCTGATAGCTACTTAATTGAGGAAAATGTACTTACTATGACTGTGATATACGGTTATCTGAAAGTCGCTCCTGATAAGAGCGTCTGCTAAATGGCAAAAATGTTACATGTTTTGTTGTGGTGTGTGATGTGGTGTGTTGTATTTTGGTGTGTTGTGGTAATGTGGTGTGTTGTATTGTGGTCTGTTGTGGTGTATTGTGGTGTGTTGTGTTTTGGTGTGTTGTGGTGTATAAGGTAATCCACATTTTACCCCAATCACTGGCTCCATAGAATTCCCCTTCATGATGTAGATTTGTATAGCATAGTTTTTAACTTGCAGGGATCTACAACAATAATGCATGTGGGGCGGCAGGGTAGCCTGGTGGTTAGAGTGTTGGACTAGTAACCGAAAGGTTGCAAGTTCAAATCCCTGAGCTGACAAGATACTATTCCTAGGCTGTCATTGAAAATAAGGATTTGTTCTTAACTGACTTGCCTAGTTAAATAAAGGTAACATATAGTTGTGTTATTAAAGTCAATGCTGTTAAATGATTTTTATTGTGTCAATGTGTATTGAATGTTGCAAGACAGGACTGCGGTGTTAATTTCCAGTGCATTTCACGCTTGGTGTCTCGCCCACAAGGGTCACCGGTGGTTCACACACACAAACACCACTTCCACCAATGGAGTCTCACAATCCCCTTGCACACACAAACACCAACACTCACACGCGCACAGACACTCACACACACACACAATTCAATTCCGCTTTATGCTGAATAACCTTGTACTTAGATTGAAACACAAAGAATGTGATACGCTACTCCGAGACACAACCTCCAAGCTTTTTTCCGGTCATTCCTATTCTCTCCCATCGCCCATAATTTTTTTCTTTCTTTTTTTACTGGCTAAATTAGAGTGCTATGCCCGCCCAGTAAAGAGTTTTCTTTTACTAATGTCAATTTACAGCCTAGCAAGAGGGAGCTGCCTCTAATCTTCTCCTACTCATTACACACCATTTCCAAGTCGTTTGGCCGCCACGCCGATTGGCTCCTCGTGGTGTGTGCAGTGACGGGTGACCTGATTGTTTATTGTTTATTTATTTATTTACTTACACATACTCTCTCTGTCCCCCCTCCATCCCCTCTCTCCCCCATCTCTCTCTCTCCCCCCTCCACCCCCTCTCTCCTCCCTCTCTCTCTCTCCCCCCTCCACCCCCATCTCTCTCTCTCCCCTCTCCACCCCCTCTCTACCCATCTCTCTCGCTCCTCCCTCTCTCTCTATCCACCTCCATCCCCTCTCTCCCCCATCTCTCTCTCTCCCCCTCCACCCCCTCTCTCCTCCCTCTCTCTCTCTCCCCCCTCCACCCCCATATCTCTCTCTCCCCTCTCCACCCCCTCTCTCCCCATCTCTCTCTCCTCCCTCCCTCTCTCTCTATCCACCTCCATCCCCTTTCTCCCCCATCTCTCTCTCTCCTCCCTCTCTCTCTATCCACCTCCATCCCCTTTCTCCCCCATCTCTCTCTCTCTCCTCCCTCTCTCTCTCTCTCTCCCTCTCTTTATCTATCCCCCCTCCACCCCCCCTCTCCTCCCTCTCTCTCTCTCTCTCCCTCCTCCACCCCCTCTCTCCCCATCTCTCTCTCTCCCCCCTCCACCCTTTTCTCCTCCCTCTCTCTCTCCCTCTCTCTCTCTCTCCTCCTCTCTCTCTCTCTCTCCCCCCTTCACCCCCTCTCTCCCCATCTCTCTCTCTCTCTCTCTCTCTCCCCCCCTCTCACCCCCTCTCTCCCTCTCTCTCTCTCTCTCTCTCCCCCTCCACCCCTCTCTCCCCCCCATTTCTCTCTCTCTCTCCTCTCTCTCTCTCTCTCCCTCTCTCTCTCTCCCCCATTCACCCCCATCTCTCTCTCTCTCCTCCCTCTCTCTCTCTCCCCCTCTCTCTCTCCCCCTTCACCCCCTCTCTCCCATCTCTCTCTCCTCCCTCTCTCTCTCCCCCCTCCACCCCCTCCACCCTCCCCCTCTCTCTATTCCTGTTCTCTTTCTCCCGAGCCCTTCTCCTGAATTTTCGATGAATAATCAAAGTGGTGCTTAAGCAACTGGATCTGCTCCCCTGCATCCGCACGCACGCACACACACACACACACACACACACACACACACACACACACACACACACACACACACACACACACACACACACACACACACACACACACACACACACACACACACACACACTCTCTCTCACAGCATGGAGAAACATGCATAGTAGGAAAACAAAAGCACACAGCAAGCCAGTGCGAGGTTAGAGTGTGGGCCATAAACCGCAATGTCACTGGGTCGATTCCCAGAGCCGACAAGGTGAAAAAATCTGTTGGTGTGCCCTTGAGCGAGGCACTTAACCCCAATCACTCCAGGGGTGCGCTGGACCATGGTGAACTTGGCCGTGACCCCACACCCTGCGGGTGTCACAGGTGGAGTTGTGATATGCAGATACACATTTGCATTACACAATTGTTTGTAACAGGACAAATATAAGCAACCCGCATTTTATTGTTATACAGAGCAATACTTTGTTGCTAACCATAGCCAACTCCTCTATACCTAAAGGTCAAAGGTGTCCACTGATATTGACCACAAGCTGGTTTGACACTGCCTAGGTGAGAAGGGACCAAGGCTCATCCTCACGTAAACCATGCTGCCGGGAACTCCTATGATGCACTGCTCCGCCACCTCCCTTTTGTCCGCCTTCGTGTTCCCCCGGCAACAGGGCTGTGGGCCATGGTTACCAAGTGGCCCATGACTATCAAAAGTAGGAGAGCAGGTGTGTTTGATACCTATCTGTCAGTCGACTCACCATCAACCAATGCACAGTAATACACATATACAGTGAATTCAGAAAGTATTCATACATCTCAACTTATTCCACATTTGTGTGTTTTTCTCTCACCCATCTACACACAATACACCAAAATGACAAAATGAAAACATGTTTTTAGAAATGTTTGCAAATGTTTTGAAAATGAAATACAGAAATATAGAATTGACATAATGTATTCACACCCTTGAGTCAGTACATGTTAGGATCACCTTTGGCAGCGGTCACAGCTGTGAGTCTTTCTGGGCAAGTCCCTAAGAGCTTTTCACACCTGGATTGTACAATATTTGCCCATTATTCTTTTCAAAATTCTTTCATCTCTGTCAAATTGGTTGTTGATCGTT
Organism: Oncorhynchus clarkii lewisi; assembly: GCF_045791955.1. Lineage (NCBI taxonomy): Eukaryota > Metazoa > Chordata > Actinopteri > Salmoniformes > Salmonidae > Oncorhynchus > Oncorhynchus clarkii. Next base: position 25,482,842 of record NC_092173.1, on the reverse strand, counting down.
GCATATTTAAGTAAAAACTGTAACTTGGCCACTCAGGAACATTCACTGTCTTGGTAAGCAACTCCAGTGTAGAGTTGGCCTTGTGTTTTAGGTTATTGTCCTGCTGAAAGGTGAATTCATCTCTCAGTGGAAAGCAGACTTAAGCAGGCAGATTTCGCTTGTGCTTAGCTCCATTCCGTTTATTTTTTATCCTGAAAAACTCTCCAGTCCTTAAAGATTACAAGCACACCCATAACATGATGCATCCATCACTATGATTGAAAATCTGGAAAGTGGTACTCTGTAATGTGTTATATTGGATTTGTCCCAAACATAACACTTGGTATTCAGGACAAAAAGTGAATTACTTTGCCACAATGTTTTTAGTATTACTTCAGTGCCTTATTGCAAACAGGATGCATGTTTAGGAATATGTTTATTCTGTACAGGCTTCCTTCTTTTCTCTCTGTCAATTAGGTGAGCATTGTGGAGTAACTACAATGTTGATCGATCCTCAATTTTCTCCTATTACAGCCATTCAACTCTGTAACTGTTTTAAAGCCTCCGTTGACCTCATGATGAAATCCCTGAGTGGTTTCCTTCCTCTCCAGCAACCAAGTTAGGAAGGATGCCTGTATCTTTGTAGTGATTGGGTGTATTGACACACCATACAAAGTGTAATTAATAACTTAACCGTGCTCAAAGGAATATTCAATGTCTGTTTCTCTTTTTATTTTATCCATCTACCAATCCCTGATCTTTGTGGTTGAATCTGTGTTTGAAATGCATTGCTCATCTGAGGGACCTTACAGACAATTGTATGAGTGGGATACAGAGATGAGGTAGTCATTCCCCCCCAAAATGTAACACTATTATTGCACGGTCCATGCAACTTATCATGTGACTTGTTAAGGAATGTTTTATTCCTGAACGTATTTAGGCTTAATATAACAAAGGGGTTGAATACTTATTTACTCAAGACATTTCAGCTTTTCATTTTTAATAAACGTGTAAAAGCGTCAAAACATGATTCTACTTTGACATCATGGGGTTTTGTGTGCAGGCCAGTGACAAAAGAAAATTGACACTGAACAAAAATATAAACGCAACATGCAACAATTTTATTGACTTACAGTTCACATTAGTAAATCATTCAATTGAAATAAATTAATTTTTCCCTAATCTATAGATTTCAACTGACTGTTGATCACAGATAGTTTAAAAAAAGGTAGAAAACCAGTCAGTATCTGGTGTGACACCCATTTGCCTCATGCAGCGAAACACATCTCCTTCACGTAGAGTTGATCAGGCTGTTGATTGTGACCTGTGAGATGTTGTCCTCTTCAATGGCTGTGTGAAGTTGCTGGATATTGGCGGGAACTGGAACACACTGTCGTACACGTCGAAATAGAGAATGCCAAACATGCTCAATGGGTGACGTCTGGTGAGTGCAGGCCATGTAGGAAGTGGAACATTGTCAGCTTCCAGGAATTGTATACAGATCCTTGCAACATGGGGCCCTGCATTATCATGCAGAAACATGAGGGTGGTGAGGGTGGTGGGTGAATGGCACGACAATGGGCCTCAGGATTTTGTCACTGTATCTCTGTGCATTCAAATAGCCATCGATAAAATGCAATTGTGGTCGTTGTCCATAGCTTATGCCTGCCCATACAATATCCAACCTGCCACCATGGGGCACTCTGTTCACAACGATGACATCAGAAAACTGCTCGCCCACCCAACTGACTGTCTGCCATCTACCCGGTACAGTTGAAACTGGGATTAATCCGTGAAGACCACACTTCTCCAGAATGCCTGTGGCCATCGAAGGTGAACATTTGCCCACTGAAGTTGGTTATGATGCTGAAGTGCAGGCAGGTCAATACCCTGTTGAGGACAACAAGCAGGATTATCCGTAATCATGATAGCATTCACATTAATGTGCTTAGAACTATTCTATTCTTATTTACAATAAAAGTGACTCCAAAATAATACAATACAGTTCATTAATTTATATTGTGCACAAAATAATTTGAAACAACCAAATCAAACAGCAGATGTAGCCAAAAAATGTGTAGAGTCAGAAGCTTGATGTATATCTGTCCGACTTGTCCTATGCGCCCGATTTATACTATCTGGCCAGTCGACAGACCTTGTCCTAAGTCAAGCAGATAACACAAGTCAGTCAGATAGCATATGTTCCAAGACAGGATTTGTTTGATGGGCTGGCCAGCGAGGACAAGTCTGCTAGATAGGACTAGTCAGGCAGATAGCATAACTTCGGCCGGCTGGCCTGTTTACGAACCCCTTTGGCCCTGCAGTCTAGGAGGGATGGAAACGAGACCCGTAACATATCTCATGCAAATCATGATAGTGAAAAGGAACAGTGAGAACTAATAACAACAGACCTAAACCTACCGGCAAACACTTATGGTTTATTTGTTAAACACACGGTAAAGGGGGGAAAGGGGCTGAGCTGGACCCAAGGAAAGAAATAATAAATATCCAAAAACCCATAAGCTAGTCTTACTTGCTTCAAAACCGCTAGCTAACTAACCAATAAAATACAGTGGGTGGTCCGCTCAGTTCTAACTATGGTTCTAAGACAATGTTTTCCTACAGGTAGTGTATGCCCATGGGCTACTTGTCAAAAGAGAAAGAGAAAGAGAGAGAGAGAGGCAGAGAGAGAGCGAGAGAGGCAGAGAGAGAGAGAGAGGCAGAGAGAGAGCGAGGCAGAGGGAGAGGGAGAGAGAGGGAGAGAGGCAGAGGGAGAGAGAGAGAGAGAGGCAGAGAGAGAGGCAGAGCGAGAGGGAGGCAGAGCGAGAGAGAGAGAGAAAACAACTGACTGGATTTTTAAACCAAGGGAAAGGGGATGCGATTGGGTAAGGGAAAAGGAGCAGGTGTGTCTTCTGATTGGTGACTGATTGGCTACTGATGAGTGACACCTGTGACTAGGGCAGAAGGAAAGAAAACAAATACACACACAGGATACCTGTATCCGTAACACTCCCACCCTTAAAGATCAACCCTATAAGGATTGCGACCAAATGATTTACAAAGAATACCAACAAGTTCAACAATCAAAGGCAACCTAACGAGACATCCAAAAATCATACATTTTTAAACACAAGACAAAGCATCTGCCAGTACATTTTCAGAACCCTTTTTGTGTCAGATCTCCAAATTATAATTCTGCATAATAAGCACCCAACGTGTAAGGCGCTGGTTCTGGTTTTACATACGGTGCAGAAAAACTAAGGGGTTATGGTCAGTATATACTATCAAATCAAATTTCAAATCCAATTTATTTATATAGCCCTTCGTATATCAGCTGATATCTCAAAGTGCTGTACAGAAACCCAGCCTAAAACCCCAAACAGCAAGCAATGCAGGTGTAGAAGCACGGTGGCTAGGAAAAACTCCCTAGAAAGGCCGAAACGTAGAGAGGAACCAGGCTATGTGGGGTGGCCAAGATGTTCAAATTTTCATAAATGACCAGCATGGTCCAATAATAATAAGGCAGAACAGTTGAAACTGGAGCAGCAGCACGGCCAGGTGGACTGGGGACAGCAAGGAGTAATCATGTCAGGTAGTCCTGAGGCATGGTCCTAGGGCTCAGGTCCTCTGAGAGAGAGAAAGAAAGAGAGAATTAGAGAGAGCACACTTAAATTCACACAGGACACCGAATAGGACAGGAGAAGTACTCCAGATATAACAAACTGACCCTAGCCCCCCGACACACAAACTACTGCAGCATAAACACAGACAGGAGGATCACATCAGTGACTCAACCCACTCCCAGGGACGGTATGAGAGAGCCCCAGTAAGCCAGTGACTCAGCCCCTGTAATAGGGTTAGAGGCAGAGAATCCCAGTGGAAGGAGGGGAACCGGCCAGGCAGAGACAGCAAGGGCGGTTCGTTGCTCCAGAGCCTTTCCGTTCACCTTCCCACTCCTGGGCCAGACTACACTCAATCATATGACCCACTGAAGAGATGAGTCTTCAGTAAAGACTTAAAGGTTGAGACCGAGTTTGCGTCTCTGACATGGGTAGGCAGACCGTTCCATAAAAATGGAGCTCTACAGGAGAAAGCCCTGCCTCCAGCTGTTTGCTTAGAAATTCTAGGGACAATTTGGAGGCCTGCGTCTTGTGACCGTAGCGTACGTGTAGGTATGTACGGCAGGACCAAATCAGAGAGATAGGTAGGAGCAAGCCCATGTAATGCTTTGTAGGTTAGCAGTAAAACCTTGAAATCAGCCCTTGCTTTGACAGGAAGCCAGTGTAGGGAGGCTAGCACTGGAGTAATATGTTACATTTTTTGGGTTCTAGTCAGAATTCTAGCAGCCGTATTTAGCACTAACTGAAGTTTATTTAGTGCTTTATCCGGGTAGCCGGAAAGTAGAGCATTGCAGTAGTCTAACCTAGAAGTGACAAAAGCATGGATTCATTTTTCTGCATCATTTTTTGACTTTTTTTTTTGTTTGATTTTACGTAGATGGAAACAAGCTGTCCTTGAAATGGTCTTGATATGTTCTTCAAAAGAGAGATCAGGGTCCAGAGTAACACCGAGGTCCTTCACAGTTTTATTTGAGACGACTGTACAACCATTAAGATTAATTGTCAGATTCAACAGAAGATCTCTTTGTTTCTTGGGACCTAGAACAAGCATCTCTGTTTTGTCCGAGTTTAAAAGTAGAAAGTTTGCAGCCATCCACTTCCTTATGTCTGAAACACATGCTTCTAGCGAGGGCAATTTTGGGGCTTCACCATGTTTCATTGAAATGTACAGCTGTGTGTCATCTGCATAGCAGTGAAAGTTAACATTATGTTTTTGAATGACATCCCCAAGAGGTAAAATATATAGTGAAAACAATAGTGGTCCTAAAACGGAACCTTGAGGAACAACGAAATGTACAGTTGATTTGTCAGAGGACAAACCATTCACAGAGACAAACTGATATCTTTCCGACAGATAAGATCTAAACCAGGCCAGAACTTGTCCGTGTAGACCAATTTGGGTTTCCAATCTCTCCAAAAGAATGTGGTGATCGATGGTATCAAAAGCAGCACTTAAGGTCTAGGAGCACGAGGACAGATGCAGAGCCTCGTCTGATGCCATTAAAAGGTAATTTACCACCTTCACAAGTGCAGTCTCAGTGCTATGATGGGGTCTAAAACCAGACTGAAGCATTTCGTATACATTGTTTGTCTTCAGGAAGGCAGTGAGTTGCTGCGCAACAGCCTTTTCTAAAATTTTTGAGAGGAATGGAAGATTCGATATAGGCCGATAGTTTTTTATATTTTCTGGGTCAAGGTTTGGCTTTTTCAAGAGAGGCCTTATTACTGCCACTTTTAGTGAGTTTGGTACACATCCGGTAGATAGAGCGGCGTTTATTATGTTCAATATAGGAGGGCCAAGCACAGGAAGCAGCTCTTTCAGTAGTTTAGTTGGAATAGGGTCCAGTATGCAGCTTGAAGGTTTAGAGGCCATGATTATTTTCATCATTGTGTCAAGAGATATAGTACTAAAACACTTGAGCGTCTCTCTTGATCCTAGGTCCTGGCAGAGTTGTGCAGACTCATGATCTTTTCCTCAAAGAAGTTCATGAATTTATCACTGCTAAAGTGAAAGCCATCCTCTCTTGGGGAATGCTGCTTTTTAGTTAGCTTTGCGACAGTATCAAAAAGGAATTTCGGATTGTTCTTATTTCGCTCAATTAAGTTAGAAAAATAGGATGATCGAGCAGCAGTAAGGGCTCTTCGGTACTGCACGGTACTGTCTTTCCAAGCTAGTCGGAAGACTTCCAGTTTGGTGTGGCGCCATTTCCGTTCCAATTTTCTGGAAGCTTGCTTCAGAGCTCGGGTATTTTCTGTGTACCAGTGAGCTAGTTTCTTATGAGAAATGTTTTTAGTTTTTAGGGGTGCAACTGCATCTAGGGTATTGCGCAAGGTTAAATTGAGTTCCTCAGTTAGGTGGTAAACTGATTTTTGTCCTCTGGCGTCCTTGGGTAGACAGAGGGAATCTGGAAGGACATCAAGGAATCTTTGTGTTGTCTGTGAATTTATAGCACGACTTTTGATGTTCCTTGGTTGGGGTCTGAGCAGATTATTTGTTGCAATTGCAAACGTAATAAAATGGTGGTCCGATAGTCCAGGATTATGAGGAAAAACATTAAGATCCACAACATATATTCCATGGGACAAAACTAGGTCCAGAGTATGGTTGGGTAACTATCACTGGTTGGGCACTAGAACCAACATATACTTCAAAGTATTGCAGAGCTAACAAAAAAGCTAGAGCTTCTTGTTCGATGGTTGCATAGTTAGCCTGACATTGGTAAAAATGTTGAGAAAAATAACAGACAGGATGATTCATTCCACTCTTGCCCTGCTGCAGTAGAACAGCACCAGCACCTCTGGCACTAGCATCTACCTCAAGTTAAAACAGTGGTTCAAAATCTGGAGCAGCAAGTACAGGGGTATTACATAAGAGTGCTTTAGCAGTATCAATAGCTACCTGATAATCAGGGGATCACTCAAACGATCAAGCCGGACTGAGCAAATCAGTCAAGGGAGCAACTACCGCAGAGACATTTTTACAGAAACTATGGTGGTAGCCAACCATCCCTAAAAAGCGTTGTAGTTTTCGTCTGGTGGTAGGTGCGGGGAATGCAGTTATAGCCAAGACCTTGGCATCAACAGGGCACACCTGTCCATGACCAACCTTTTTGCCAAGATAGGTAACAGTGGCCTTCCCAAACTCGCACTTTGCCAAGTTCAGGGTTAGAGAAGCAGCTGACAAACGTTCACATGCTACCTTTAGAGAGTTAACATGATCTGACCACTCAGACGAATAAATCACTAGATCATCAAGATAGGCACTACAATTGGGAACGCCAGCTAATACGGAGTTAACCAGTCATTGGAAAGTGGCTGGTGCATTCCATATCCCAAAAGCCATGACAGAGTACCGCGGGAAGTTGTCTGGGCTTACAAAGGCTGAAATCTCAGAAGCACGTGAGGTTAACGGAACCTGCCAGTAACCTTTTAAAAGATCTAACTCAGTTACATACTTAGCAGCACCAACAGTGTCGATACAGTCGTCCAGTCTGGGTAACAAGAACGAATCTGGCATTATGACAGAATTTACCATTCGATAATCCGTACATAACCTGGACGTACCATCAGGTTTAGGAACCAGAATGCAAGGAGAACTCCAAGGGCTTGGAACTTGGTGTAGCCAGGTCATTCTTCAACAAATATCTCACCTCATTCCTCATTATCTTCCTCTTAGAAGCGTTGACATGATATGGGTGTTGCTTGATAGGGGTAGCGTTTCCAACATTAATGTCATGTTCCAACACGTTTGTGAGAGTAGGAACATCATTAAAGAGACATGGAAAACTGTGTAGTATCCTCACAATATCGTCGGCCTGTCCGTCCGTTAAATGAACCAGACTGAAGATCTTGTGCAACGCTGTGTACTACTCCCTTCCCAGAACAGAGCAAACTGGCTCAAACCAGAATAGAAAGAGGAATGGGTGGCCCCGGTGTACAAATCAAATCAAAATCAAATTAAATGTTATTTGTCACATACACATGGTTAGCAGAAGTTAATGCGAGAGTAGCAAAATGCTTGTGCTTCTAGTTCCGACCATGCAGTAGCGTTAGGGTTAGGGTTAACAATTAATCTAACCTAACAATTTCACAACAACTACCTTATACACACAAATGTAAAGGAATTACTAAGAATATGTACATAGAAATATATGGATGAGCGATGGCCGAATGGCAAGATGCAGTAGATGGTATAGAGTACAGTATATACATATGAGTAATGTAGGGTATGTAAACATTATATAAAGTGGCATTGTTTAAAAAACTTCTCATGGCTGGCTCCCTTCTTCTCAATTTCCGCCTGAAGACATACCCTAATCTAACTGCCTGTAGCTCAGGCCCAGAAGCAAGGATATGCATATTATTGGTATCATTTGAATGGAAACATTCTGAAGTTTGTAGAAATGTTAATTGAATGTAGGAGAATATAACACAATAGATCTGGTAGAAGAAAAGAGAAAGAACGAGCATACGTTTTCATCATTATCATTATCATTATCATCATTATATTGCTGTAGCATCATCTTTCACATGTACAAGAATAGCCAAACAGTCAGATAGGATGCTGGGGATAATTTAGATGGACAACACAAGAGGACAACTGTAGTTGTGCAAAGTGTCAGACTGATAACTTCAGGATTCGGTGAGCTACATTACATTTAGCATGAAGTCACCCAGGTGTCCCACACAAGTTGCCCAAATGTACCCAAGTGGCCAAATTGGTGAAGTGATATATAACTATATACAACAGTGCAAATAACTATATACAACATAACAAAATGCAATTCTAGCACAAAAAAAAAAAGTTTAATTAAATAACATTAGAAAAATATATATATATAAAGAAAAAATATTTTGCTTCTGATGCCATGTCCCATAGCAGTCTCTTTCTGCTGTAAAGCAGAGGAAAACCGAACAAGTGGTGCAGGTGATGGGGGACTTCATGCGACAAAGAACACAGCGATGTCTCCATGCTGTGCCCTTTTGGCCCTGAGGCAGATTCCTGCCTGCAGTTATGAATTTTGGCATGTGAACACCACTGGTGGCAGGAGTAGAGGGGGCAAAGGTAGAGGGGGCAGAATGTGATGCAGTGTACTTTGTGCTATAGCCAGCAAGCTCCCGGGTGAGTAGCTCCCTGAAGGCTAGCTGTGAGATGGGGGCTGTCCACAGCTCTTCACCATTTCCTTCTGCAGGATGAAGGAATTCACCACAGCAATGTCAATGAAATGATTAAACAAGGTCTTGTACCATTTCTTTGTCTTGTGGAGAACATTGTAGTAACCTGTCAGTGCGTCTGACAGGTCTACACCTCCCATGCCCTTGTTGTAGTCCTTGATAGCTGCAAGAATGGGGACATTTTTGGTGGTCCATGCCCCACCAGCATCCTTCACACGCCTGACGACGTGATCGCAACTGAAGGACTTGTGGATTGTACTGCACATTACCACCTCTCTGGTATCCATCCACTTCACAAAGAGCAGGCCATCTCCACGAATCCATAGCATGGTAAACCGCTCAGCCCGCTTAGGCATCTCATTTACCTTTGTCTTTGGAAAGCACACTCTGTTGGTATCAATGGTACCACAAGCCCAAACATTCAGCTTTCTCAGGTCTGCAAACAGGGTAGGACTTGTGTAAAAGTTGTCCACAAACAGTTTGTAGCCCTTCCCCAGCAGTTGAAAATCCAATAACTCCATGATGGAATCATAACTGAGTCCCTTGCCGGTCGCAAAACTGCTTTTCCCCTCATAAACAAAAAAATTGCATGTGTATACACATACAGAATCAGCCAAAACAAACAGCTTGTAACCTCAATTTTTTGGTTTGTTACGCATGTATTGTTTTAGGCCAATTCTGGCCTTTGAGGCTACCATCCTCTCATCTATGGACAAGTTCTGGGTGGGCTGAAAATGGGTCTTGCAGGCCTCAACCATGCTGGGGTAGAGAAGTTTGACTTTGCAGAGCCTGTCAAACCTTGCAGTGCCTCTCCTCTTGTCATTGTCCTCATCAACTTTTGGGTCACTGATGTGAAGCGCCGTGAGATATTTAGAAACCTTGTACAGGACATGACAGTGGGGGGGGAAAGCAGTTGATAGAGTGGGGATGTTTTCCAGTAATCCTTGAGGGTTTTTAACTTCACCAGCCCCATGTAAATGACCAGTGAAAGGTAGCAGAAAAGGTCTGACATGGAAATGGGCTTCCTGCTTGCTTCTTAGCCCCATTCTTGTTTATATTATACACCAGGGAATCAACAACTGACGGGGTGAAAAACAGTTGAAAAACTTGCATGGGGCTGTATTTTGAGGTCATGTCCAGCTGAGGTCCTTTTTGGTCTGAATATTGGAGGACGTGGCTCCACATCCTCCTCCGGCACATAGTACCATTGCCCCTCTACCTCTCTGCCAGTAGGTTCCACACTTCCCTTCCTCCGCTTCTTTGTTATTATCTTCACACCTCTAGATGGCCGGACGGGGGTAGGTTTGGAGCCGGAGACAGCAGGAGTCCTGCTGGATGAACTAGCTTCAGTGGGGGCTGGGCACCTTGGCACCGGGGTCTCCCAGTCAGAGTCGCTATCACAATGAAAGAAAACATAAAAAAAAATATCTGTTATGTATGATCCTTGTATCATCACGTAAAATAAACAGATATGTGTTATATAGAGCAGAGAGAACACAGTCACTATGGTGAAGTGCTGTTCCATTCAACTCCAGCCATTGTTGTGGGCCTGCCCTCCCCTCCCCCCAACAGCATCCAATGGCTATTTCATATGGAAATGGGGTGGAGTAGAGCAGCAGGCGCAGTGGCCAACATACACACACACACACACACACACACACACACACACACACACACACACACACACACACACACACACACACACACACACACACACACAAACAAACAAACGCACACACAGGTTATGGGTCATACACATACATACACACACACACACACTATGTAAAGCAAATGTGTACTTTACACATTTCATCACACATTTCATTACTGATTATATTTCTATAAATTGCAAATACAAATACATTTAATTATATTTATTAACAACGGCATTAGCACTTGCCAGTCCAGAATTATGTCCTCTCCTTGCAGAAACATCTCTTCGGTCTGTGAGTCAAAACTATGCTCACTCAAAGATTAATCTTCTATCAACAAATCTGTCTCACTTTCCCTATCTATTTCTTCTATAGTTTGGTGCAAATCTGTATACTTAGACTCTGACTTCGCTTTTCCTGATTTATTTGCCATGATATTTTCTATGAAATCGTTGAAAATACTCTTCACAAAATACTGCTGTGGGTAACACGTGTGCCTGCAACAAGTTTGATCGTCAATGGCAAATTAAGCTCGTTACGGATGTGTTTACTAACAAGGGCTGGCATTTACATTTACTAACACACTGGCATTTACCTCAGCTCATTGGCTATCTACCAAGCTAGATTTCAAGAAGATCAGTGGTCATTGGGCAGAAATACAGTCAATCAACGAAACTTCGCGAATATTATTGGTGCGCAATGAGGTCATTGCTCGTTGTCTTCAAATCAGTTCCTTTCAGTCAATACGCCCCGCAAAAATAACCATAAAGTATGGCTGTGTTACAAACATCCAGAGGATTGCAATGAAACCAACGATGACTAGATAAACGTGTGTTTAGTGTGTGTAATTACATCGAATGCTTCATCAAAAGTTGATAGACAAGGAATTCACGACACAAGCGGTTTACAAAATGTTTCGTGTTAGGCTATAAACATTTATTTTATCAAAGAAAATGGCACTTCATTTGATCACTGGGACCCTCAGGAGGAGAAATAAGAGCAAGATATCAGAATGTAAGTCATAATTTTACCTTCAGATGTGAATGTGTCAAACCTGTCATAGCGGAAACAGTTTGTTGTTGTTGATCGCTCTTCTCAAACATAAGCATGGCCTTTTTTTTCTCTGTAATAGCTATTTTAAATCGGACAACGCAGTTTGATTACCAAGATTCTAATATTTTGAAGGATGCAAGACACGTGTATTTTCAAGAATGTTTAATGTTACGATGTTGTGTTTTTAGTTTGTCGCTCTGAAAATTCCCGGATGTTGTCAAATCGATCCCGCTAACTCAGCCATAACTCAGCCATAAGAAGTTTTAAAGTGGCTAGTGATACATTTATTACATCCAATTGTTAATTATTAAAGTGGCTAGAGGTGAGTCAGTATGTTGACAGCAACCACTCAATGTTAGTGGTTAACAGTCTGATGGCCTTGAGGTAGAAGCTGTTTATCACCAGGCGGTGATATAGCCCGACAGGATGCTCTCGATTGTGCATCTGTAAAAGTTTGTGAGGGTTTTTGGTGACAAGCCAAATTTCTTCAGCCTCCTGAGGTTGAAGAGGTGATGCTGTGCCTTCTTCAACACGCTGTCTGTGTGGGTGGACCATTTCAGTTTGTCCGTGATGTGTACGCCGAGGAACTTAAAACTTTCCACCTTCTCCACTACTGTCCCATCGATTTGGATAGGGTGCTGCTCCCTCTGCTGTTTCCTGAAGTCCATGATCATCTCCTTTGTTTTGTTGACATTGAGAGTGAGGTTATTTACCTAACACCACACTCTGAGGGCCCTCACCTCCTCCCTGTAGGCCGTCTCGTTGTTTTTGGTAATCAAGCCTACCACTGTAGTGTCATCTGCAAACTTGATGATTGAGTTGGAGACGTGCATGGCAACACAGTCATGGGTGAACCGGGACTACAGGACAGGGCTGAGAACGCACCCTTGTGAAGGCAGCCAGTGTTGAGGATCAGCGGGGTGAAGATGTTGTTTCCTACCCTCACCACCAGGGGGTGGCCTGTCAGGAAGTCCAGGACCCATGATTGACTGTAGACCCTGCCACATACCGTTGAATTGCGACTCTACTTTGTCTCTATACTGACGCTTAGCTTGTTTGATTGCCTTGCGGAGGGAACATCTACACTGTATTCAGTCATGTTTCCGGTTGCCTTGCCCTGATTAAAAGCAGGTGTTCGCACTTTCAGTTTTGCGCGAATGATGCCATCAATCCACGGTTTCTGGTTGGGGCAGGTTTTAATAGTCGCTGTGGGTACAACATCACCGATACAGTTGCTAATAAACTCGCTCACCGAATCAGCGTATTCATCAATGTTATTGTCCGACACCATGCGGAACATATCCCAGTTTACGTGATCGAAGCAATCTTGAAGCATGGAATCTGATTGGTTGGACCAGACCTTGAACAGACCTGAGCATGGGTCGTTTCCTGTTTTAGTTTCTGTCTATAGGCTGGGAGCAACAAAATGGAGTTGTGGTCAGATTTTCCGAAAGGAGGGCAGAGGAGGGCTTTGTATGCATCGCGGAAGTTAGAATAACAATGATCCAGTGTTTTGCCAGCCCGGGTCGCGCATTCGATATGCTGATAAAATTTATGGAGCCTTGTTTTCAGATTTGCCTTGTTAAAATCCCCAGCTACAATAAATGCAGCCTCAGGATATGTGGTTTCCAGTTTACATAGAGTCTAATGAAGTTCTTTCAGGTCTGTCGATGTGTCTGCTTTGGGGGGGGATATACACGACTGTGATTATAATCGAAGAGAATTCTCTTGGTAGATAATGCGGTCTGCATTTGATTGTAAGGAATTCTAAGTCAGGTGAACAAAAGTACTTGAGTTCCTGTATGTTGTTATGATCACACCACGTCTCGTTAATCATAAGGCATAACACCCCGCCCTTCTTCTTACCAGAGAGATGCGTGTTTCTGTCGGCGGGATGCGTGAAGAAACCAGGTGGCTGTACCGACTCTGATGACATATCCCGAGTGAGCCATGTTTCCGTGAAACAAAGAACGTTACAATCTCTGATGTCTCTCTGGAAGGCAACCCTTGCTCGGATTTCGTCTACCTTGTTGTCAAGAGACTGGACATTGGCGACTAGTATGCTCAGGAGCGTTGAGCGATGTGCCCATCTACGGAGCCTGACCAGAAGACCGCTCCGTTTGCCCCTTCTGTGGCGCCGTTGTTTTGGGTCGCCGGCTGGAATCGGATCCATTGTCCTGGGTGGTGGACCAAACAAAGGATTCGCAACTGAGCAAGTAGACAAGTACATTAGAGTGTCTACTTTGAGAAACAGACGCCTCACAAGTCCTCATCTGGCAGGTTCATTAAATAGTACCAGCAAAACACCAGTCTTAGTGTCAACAGTGAAGAGACAACTCCGGGAGGCTGGCCTTCTATGCAGAGTTCCTCTGTTCAGCGTCTGTGTTCTTTTGCCCATTTTAATCTTTTCTTTTTATTGGCCAGTCTGAGAGAAGGCCAGTCTTTTACAACAATAACAATGTCTACACTGTATTTCTGATCAATTTGATGTTATTTTAATGGACAAAAACGTGATTTTCTAGTAAAAACAAGTACATTTCTAAGTGACCCCAAACGTTTGAAAGGTACTGTAGGTTAAGTTGGCCAGACAGATAGTACAATTTCGGTAGGCCGTCAGGTAGGATAAGTTCAGACGGCTGGCCAGATAGAATAAGTCAGTCTGATAAGACAAGTCGGCCAGATAGCAGAAGTTCCACTAGTCGGCCATATGGCATAAATTTGACCAGCCGGTAGATAACTTTAGCATACAGGCATAAGTTTGTCCAGCCGGCCAGATAGAATAAGTCAGACAGATAGGACAAGTCAGCCCGATAGCATACACTGGCGAAAATTATCAATATCAGGGGATATCTTTTTGAACAATAAGGTACGAGGGTGTGTGGTATATTGCCAGTATACCATGGCTAAGGGCTGTTCTTATGCATGATGCAAAGCGGAGTGCCTGGATACAGCCCATGGAGTTGATGGAATAATCCTTTAATTCATGGCCACTTGCTCAGCTGGGACAGGGGCACTTTAATTAGGTCTGGTGGAAATGTTCAACGGATCTCAACTCATTGAAAGGAGAAAATCCACATCGCCCGACCTCGCTGCTTCCTCTTCCTTAACTCCGTCTAATCTAGACATTCTGTGCGTCCATGAATCCACGTAAATCCACCAAACCTTTTACCTTTCATGTAAACTATCTGTTGCAATCGGGAGAGCGGGCCATCAGTTACTGTTTATAGTTATTACCGCGGAGCGCGGCTTGGAGCGCACGCTTCAACCCTATTGCGTAATATTGATGGACAATGCTCACTGCCCTACAGATCATAACAGACCAATCATGCAATCGATAAATGGTTAATATATAAGGAAAATGTATGTACATATGAAGACAAACTTGAAAGGGTGATAAATTAAACGTCATTATTGTTTGCTGAACTGATAAATTCTGATATCAAACTGATGGAGATTATAGATTTAAGAACCGATCACTGATTATTTATTACTAAATTATTTGAATGATTATTCTCCTGATTATGATGAATAGTTATGAGCTTAAATGACTCAATGATGATTCCTATTGACTTCTTATTGAAATGAATTGCTGAATCATCTAATCATGTTAATAATGAGAATGATTATGATTTGACCTTAGTGATTATGAATATGATTGGATACATGTTATTATGTTTCCTTTGTTATGCAGCACAGACAGACTACCCAGTAAATATGCCACTTAATGGATAAAGGAATTCCTGCCTCAGTCTGATCCATTCCTCTGTCACCTGACCCGTGCCCACCTGTTCACCTTCACTGTCAGTCATCCTAACTGTTCCGTACCCACACAGATTCCAATAATCTTTCAACCACAAACCCCTGAGGTGCCTTATTGCTTATTGCAGCCAATCAACATTCAGGGCTCGAACCACGCAGTTTTTATATCTACAGTGTATATACAGCACCAGTCAAAAGTTTGGACACACCTCATCCAAAGGTTTTTCTTTATTTTTTCTATTTACTACTGTCATGACGTTGGCCTGGGGATAGGTTTATGAAAGTCATAAATACATCTTCCCCCCCTTTTTCCTCTCTCTACCCTACTGATGTTACATTTGCAAAACCCTTGGTTAACATAGAGATTCTGGGAACATCAGAAGGTGGGGGGAAATTAACTATATTCTGGTAATCTGACCAATTTAACATATGCGGTGGTACTTAATGAATATGATGTCAGTTCGGTTGTCATCTGAGACATTCTCATCAATGATAAGATGACAAACTCTATAGTGGAAAGTCTACATATCAGAGTTATCGGATTCAAATGGAATTGTTGTTCAATTTAAATGTTTGAATATGAAATTATTCGTGATGGGATGAAATGTGATTTTAGCTTCTAAAATGTGATATTTGAGTTTTCACAAGGTTAGGGCTCTGCTCAATTAGTGGCCCGCCCCTGTGAAGGGACATGGCCTATACAACTTTTCAAACACGCCCTCCTCTCTCTTCCTATATAAAGCCTTGACGACAATATAACCTCCTTTTCCGAGGATGTGGGGACGACGGTCCGATGTCAGAATGGTTCAGATAATAACTACAGAACAAAGCCAACATCAGCGTGAGCTTTGGTTGCGAATGGTATGAACTTTGAACTCTTATTCACTACAGAAGTGATACCTCCTAGCCGTTGAGTTAACAACAGCAGCTGCAAACGAAGGTTAGGAAGGAACAGACAGAGTATCCCGTCTACCACAAAACGACCTTACTACAACATATCCAATTTACCAGAAGAGACAAAGGACTCTGTTGGGCAACACGGCCTTCCATCTACCACCAACCTACCGAAGCGCAGCTCAGAGTAAATATATATTGCATTTTCCTTTTCCAAATGGGCGGTAATTTAGAATGCATAAGATTCTGTATTTACGATAACACAGCTTTGTTCCCAGTCTTCCCGCTCTTTCACTCAAACCCAGCCCTTTTCTTAGTTGTAACAAGCTGTCATATCTGTTCTGCCTGCTAAGGGCGTTTTCCTTTATGACGTAATTTGTAATCAAGTTATGATTTAGTTATATGTATGTGTAATTCTGTGTGATTAGTTAGGTATTTAGTAAATAAATAATTAAACCCAATTTTGTATTGCTGATTAAACTTGTTAGCCAGAGTTCGTGCAGATAACCAAGAATTTACAACTTTCAGGTGAGACTGAATTAAGATGACGATTAATATCGACTGCTATTGATGTAAAATATTACTAGGTCTTTAAGAGTTTATTCGGAAGATAACAGCTCTATAAATATTATTTTGTAGTGCCCGACTCTCTAGTTAATTGCATTTACATGATTAGCTCAATCAGGTAATATTATTTATGGAGAAATTATTTCATAGAATAGCATGTCATGTCACTTAATCTGGCATAGCCAAAGACACGACACGACATTGTATAATAGCAGCAAGTCTCTTCTTCTAATTGGTTCCCTTTGGTAGTGGTTTCTTTCTTTTATTTGAGCTGTTCTTGCCATAACATGGACTTGGTCTTTTACCAGATAGGGCTATCTTCTGTATATCACCTCTACCTTGTTACAACACAACTGATTGGCTCAAACGCATTAAGAAGGAAAGAAATTACACAAATGAACTTTTAACAAGGCACGCCTGTTAAATTGAAATGCATTCCAGGTGACTACATCATGAAGCTGGTTGAGAGAATGCCAAGAGTGTGAAAGCTGCCATCAAGGCAAAGGGTGGTTACTTTAAAGAATCTCAAATATAAAATATATATGAAATATAACACATCTTTGGTTATTACAATATTCCATGTGTTATTTCATAGTGTGGATGTCTTCACTATTATTATACAATGTAGAAAATAGTAAAAATAAAGAAAAACCCTTGAATGAGTAGGTATGTCCAAACATTTGACTGGTACTGTATATCCAGATACACTATAAATATACTTCACAATAACAGCACTTACAGTTAATCGGTGCAGCTCTAGCAAAGCAGAAATTTGACAAACTGACTTGTTGGAAGGGTGGCATGCTATGACTGTGCCACGTTGAAAGTCACTGAGCTCTTCAGTAAGGCCAGAACCCTGCCAATGTTTGTCTATGGAGATTGCATGGCTCAATTGTATACACCTGTTAGCAACTGGTGTGGCTGAAATAGCCAAATCCACTAATTTGAAGGCGTATCCACATACTTTTGGCCATGTAATGTATCTGGGGTGAGATCCCTTCAAGACATGCCCCTGATGCGTGTGCACCCGATTACATATTTGTAGACTATTTTAACTCCGAAAAGGGCATGTGTGAACATGCTGACGTACAGTACAGTACCTTTATACTTAGGCATGAATGAATCCACATACTTTCAGAAATGTATCATATCTCTAGAAATTACCTGATCATTTATGGATCCGTATTTCTCACAAAAGTACATTTCAATGTAATATTCATCCTCATGTCCGATTCAAATGGGCTAAATTCGACGCATGATCAATGTCCAGTGCCCAAATTATTTTACCTGGTCAGGCGTCAAAAATCATTGTGATTTTTCACATGAAGGTGACATAACCAGTGGCGACCTGTTACTAACGAGAAAAGCCTGCCCTGTTCGTTATGGGCACTGGATGCGATGGGTGCAGAAGAATGAGTCATCAGCGGCGCCGGTGGTGGTCCCTCGCAGTCCAGACCTAATGTAGTGGTAGTTTTGGTCTGTGATCCAATCCAAACTGTTGCATATATCATTGATCAGAATTGTGCTGATATTGCAAGAACGTATTGTCATTTTACATAACCATACCACAACTAGGATTTCACATTTTGAGGTATAATCAGAGGTGGAAACTTTCTGTGGGAATTAAAGGGAATATATGGGAATTAACAGGAATATATGGGAATTAACAGAAATATATGGGAATTAATGGAAATATTTGCAAATGTATATTAATACCATTTAAATGTAGATGTTTTTTGCATTGGATATATTTACAATATCATATGGAGACAGAAACATAAATATTTTACCTTATCATAAGTAGACATAATTGCAAATGGTTAAATCCTTCTAATATAAATTTTTAAAAACAATTTAGTTACGGATTTAACTTTAATTAAATGAGTTGACTTCACATGGGATGATTTCACTAAATAACAAAAGAAAGGGAATATTGAATGATCCATCGCATCTCCCAAAATCGTTTTCAAAATACATCTGTAAAATGATAGTCTAGAAACTAAAGCTTTGGTTGTCTTCCTCTCAGGCTTCCATGTCTTCTCCCTGGACCTCCTCAATGTCCACCTCTTGAACATCAGACTGAGGCCTCATCTTCACTGTCACTTTCCAACCTCGTTGAGGAAATGTTCCTGATTCTAGTTACTAAGACAAATAAAACATCTCAAATTAGCTACTCACTTTAGCGTTAACTTCTTTGAGGTATTGTTTTTAACAACTACTGACTTCTTTGTTTCTCCAGTTGTCAGTTCGGCCACACAGCATTTACAAATTAATTTGTGGCACCCAAATTAAAAAATTATGTTTTTTTTCCTTTATGTAAAAAGTTTATCTAGTGTCTGAAAGATTTATCTGGATTTAATATTTGACAAATTATTGAACATGTCCTCAAAACTCAGAAATCGTTCATATTTAGCATATAAAAAAGCATATCAAGATCCGGATATGGACCTAAGCCAAGAGAAGCTATATCGATATAGCTTAATATCTTGAATGTGCTGAGAAAACACAGATATGTGATGTATACAGTCAGTCCATATCTGGCCATAGGAAATGTCCATGTGTGATATTCGGAGTAATCCAAATATCATATACAGTATGTCAAAAGACACATCTGAAATCAACATTTGTAAGGATGTGGTGCAAATCCACAAAACTCAAAATATGCATTGGAAATGGTCTGTATTCTGTAGAATATCAAAAACTTGTCATGTAAATATATCCCCTAAAATGGACCCTTTTCACCCAGTGATACGTTTGGATAACCAGGCAGGATGGGTTAGGCCGGGTGGCCATATTGGCTAAGTTTGGCCTACTGGCCAAATAGGATAAGTTCGACCATCCAGATAGTACAAGTTCGGCTTATTTCTACTGGCTTGCCAGATGGAATAAGATTGGCCGGGTGGGCGGTCAAATAGGACAAGTTGGCTGGATAGGACAAGTCGCCCAGATAGCATAAGTTCCACTGGCCGGCAAAACAGGATACGTTCGGGGGCTGGCCATATAGGTAGATAGGTAGAAGGATGGGTTCGGCCGGGTGGCCCCATATATGCAAGTTCGGCCGGTCGGCCAGATAGGACATGTCAGCCAGATAGGACAAGTTGCCAGATAGGACAAGTTTGGCCAGTCAGACTGTACAAGTTCGGCTTATTTATGCTGGCTGGCCAGATAGGATAAGATTGGTCGGGCGAACAGATAACATAGGTTCGGACACATTTTGCCCACCCCTGGGACAGGACGTAGGGAGTAGTAAGGGGTAGGGTTTAGAATAACTGATCTGAGTGTTAAGTACAGTGAGGAGACAGGACTGACCTTCATCCCTACACGGGCACATGTTATAGCTACATCAGGCCTCAATGCTTTAGTCTAGGCAGCCACCTGCCACCTGGCTCTATGTGCTAGATGAGTGCTGCTGGAGATAGGAGGGGATCAGAGGGAGGGAAGAGGGGATGATTGTATGGATAGAGGGAGGAGGGAAAAGGTCATGGGGTCACCCTGAGGGCAGTGCATTAGTCGTGTGTGTGTGTGTGTGTGTGTGTGTGTGTGTGTGTGTGTGTGTGTGTGTGTGTGTGTGTGTGTGTGTGTGTGTGTGTGTGTGTGTGTGTGTGTGTGTGTGTGTGTGTGTGTGTGTGTGTGCATATGTAAGCCGTACCTTTGTCTTTATGTTCAGGTTAGCAGGGTCAGCTTGGACAGACAGAGCCACAGATTTTGTCACCAAGGCAACCAGTCTTGTAGGAATTTCACAGAGGCCAACAACCGGCAGCAACACTCATCACCGTCACTGGACACGCATCCTGGAAATGTTCACAAGCATTAACAGAATCACACACACAAACACACACACAACCATTAGCAGCCTACATTCAACCTATGACAGACTCACAATCCCATTGTAACAAATCATTTTTGTTCTGTCATACTTTATAGTACTCTAATAATACTTTGTTCATTATCCTCAATGGAGCCTTTGTCGATTCCATTTTGCCCTGTGTCTGTAATGGCATATCACCAATTCCAATAGCATTCTGCTGTCATTACCAACCACCAAGCAGCCATCAGTGTCATTGGACACTCACAAAAGTAGGGCCCTATCCAGACAGACAACAGACAGACCTACCGACCTATGGTGGACGGACAAGCTGACTTTGGCTTCACACAGACATTACCATCCCTGCCCGTCCCTGCTCTATTCAAAGTGTAACTGGGTAATTGGGATGTTTTTCATTAGCCGTTAGATGAGAATCCAGAGATTAGGGGAGGAAATGGCCTCATCATGGTGTGGATGTGTGGTGTCACGCGCGCGCCCGTGTGTGTGTGTGTATGTTTCTGTGTGTGCGCGTGCGTGCCTGCCAAGCGGCCCGGAACGAAGACGCTCCCGCTCAAAAAAGGGAACAAATTGCCCTGGCTCTTATAACAGCAGGCCTTATTCCACCATTACCACAGAAGAAGACAAGGAGCCATCCCACAAGCCAAAAAAGATTGCTGTAAAGAGAAAGAAAAAGATGGAGAGATGGAGAAAAACAAGACCGGGGATGAGGAGGGGAAAATGAAAATAAAAGATGAGCTGATGATGAGGCAATTGGTTGGGCTGGGATGAAAACGAGAAATAAGATAGAGGGACAAATGAAATGAGAGAGAGGAAGGGAGGGAGGGAGACAGATGGAGGGAGAGAGAGCGAGAGAGAGAGACGTAGGGAGAGAGGGACAAATTAAATGAGAGAGACAGAGAGAGAGGAAGGGATAGAGAGAGTGAGGGAGAGAGAGGGAGGGAGAGCGAGACCGAGAGAGGGATGGATGGAGAGAGAGAGCGAGAGACAAATTAAATGAGAGACAGAGAGAGAGGAAGGGATAGAGAGAGTGAGGGAGAGAGAGGGAGGGAGAGCGAGACCGAGAGAGGGATGGATGGAGAGAGAGAGCGAGAGAGAGAGAAGAGAGAGAGAGAGAGAGAGAGAGAGAGAGAGAGAGAGGGAGAAGCAGCCCAGTGAAGCAGAACGGTGAGGGGTTAGAGAGGGACAGAGTAGTCGGGGGTAAATGTGGTGTGTATGAACCAGGAAAATATTTGATGTTTGCAGTAGCCATACTGTACAGTTTATAGAGAATACACAGTATATGTTTTGGGATATTCAAGCTGTGTAGTCAATGTTTACTATACAATGTGTGAATGTATTTCGCTGATTGTGGAGTTTGGAGAGTTCCAGTGTGTGTATGTGTGTGTGTGTGTGTCTAATGCGTGCGTGTGTGTGTGATGCTTTATCTCACGCTGTGGTCTGGTGGATGAGACAGGGACTGACGAGGACACAAAAGGGCCCTCTCAGCACTTCTCTTTCCCTCTCCCCCTTCCCTCCATCTCTCCATCTCTCCCACCCACCCTCTCTCTCTCTCTCTCTCTCTGTCTCTCTGCAGTGTTAGCACAACAGTTCCAGAGGTTACCATTCAATTAAGCGTCAGCGCTCAGCTCGGGCTAGACAAAGACTCCACTCCTTCTCTCTTCCTTCCCTCCCTCATTCCCTCCCTCTCTCTCTCTCTCTCTCTTTCCTCCACCAAACTTGTAATTACAATGTTCAACACTCTGTTCCTGTGTGACCCACTGTAAAATATGACTATCAATTTGGACCTTATCCTTTCATCAGGCTTGCTTGGCCGATGCTGGGTGATTCTGGCTATGCCCCCGTCATGATGAAGAATATTGCTGGCCGCTATCTCCCGTGATGAATTACTTTCACTTTTCACCTCACCTCACCAGTTTGAACTTATCTCCACAAATCATTTTATTTTTTTTTTTTTTACCTCCACCCTCCCTTTTAACCATGTAGGCTTACACTAAATGTAAATGTGAAGTCACGCCATTTAGAAGTTGCTGCTGCAAGCATGTGTGATGTAGAGGGATAACGATGACCTGAAATAAAAAAGAAACGTGATTAAAAATAAAAATATAGATCTTTTAAAAACACAGAAAACTCCCACTCTAATTTGAACGCTGTAGATTGTAGAGGCTGTTAATGTGGCCGGACCATCTCCAGCCAAAGAGAACATAAATCACACAGGGTGTGTGTGTGTGTGTGTGTGTGTGTGTGTGTGTGTGTGTGTGTGTGTGTGTGTGTGTGTGTGTGTGTGTGTGTGTGTGTGTGTGTGTGTGTGTGTGTATGTGTGTGTGTGTGAGAGAGAAGAGTATGTTCAGTACTTACCCAGTAGCCTACAGTAAGGGTGTTCATGCTTTGGTTGTGCACATGTGTGTGCATTTCAATGTGTGTGACATGTATTTGTTGATTATTTTTTTCCACCGTGTATACTGACATTTGAAAGCCACACAAGGCGAGCTGACTAATAAAGGCAGTCGATTCCACAGCATTACAAAACACCTCAAGGCTTGGCTACCTGCCACAGACCACTGTGTCCAGGGCAATGGGTCTCACTGATACGTTCAGTGTCCAGGGCAATGTGTCTCACCGATACCTTTAGTGTCCAGGGCAATGTGTCTCACCGATACCTTCAGTGTCCAGGGCAATGTGTCTCACCAATACCTTCAGTGTCCAGGACAATGTGTCTCACCGATACATTCAGTGTACAGGACAATGTGTCTCACCAATACCTTCAGTGTGCATGGTAAGACTAAGTCTGACTCTGAGTTAATGTATTTCTTAACTGTTTTTTTTATCTCAAAGAGACAAATTAATGTGAAACCACTGAAACCACATTCAGACCCCTTTATTTTTTTTCACATTTTGTTACGTGACAGCCTTATCCTAAAATGGATTAAATTGTTAGTTTTTTTCTCACCAATCTACACACAATACCCCATAATGACAAAGCAAAAATATACAATTTACGTAAGTACACAGACCCTTTACTCAGTACTTTGTTGAAGCACCTTTGGCAGCGATTACAGCCTCGATTACAGGGTATGAAGCTACAAGCTTGGATGGTGAGCGTCCAACCTAACAGAGCATGAGAGGAGCTGCAGAGAAGAATGGGAGAAACTCCCCAAATACAGGTGTGCCAAGCTTGTAGCGTCACACCCAAGAAGACTCGAGGCTGTAATCGCTGCCAAAGGTTGGGCTACTCAAGGGCATTCAGAGACTTTTTCCAAAGTAACTCCTGCGTTGTCTTGGTTGTGTGCCCACAGACGTTGTCCTGTTGGAAGGTGAACCTAGCAGGTTTTCATCAAGGATCTCTCTGCACTTTGCTCCGTTCATCTTGCTCTCGATCCTGACTAGTCTCCCAGTCCCTGCCACTGAAAAACATCCCCACAGCATGATGCTGCCACCATCACGCTTCACCGTAGGGATGGTGCCAGGTTTCCTCCAGATGTGATGCTTGGCATTCAGGCCAAAGAGTTCAATCTTGGTTTCATCAGACCAGAGAATTTTGTTTCTCATGGTCTGAGAGTCCTTTAGGTGCCTTTTGGCAAACTCCAAGTGGGCTGTCATGTGCCTTTTACTGAGGAGTGGCTTCTGTCTGGCCACTCTACCATAAATGCCTGATTGGTGGAGTGCTACAGAGATGGTTGTCCATCTGGAAGTTTCTCCCATCTCCACAGATGAACTCTGGAACTCTGTCAGAGTGACCATCAGGTTCTTGGTCACCTCCCTGACCAAGGCCCTTCTCCCCGGATTGCTCAATTTGGTGGTTCTTGGTGGTTCCAAACTTCTTCCATTTAAGAATGATGGAGGCCATTGTTCTTGGGGACCTTCAATGCTGTATAAATGTTTTGGATCCCTAGCTCTGTGCCTCGACACAATCCTGTCTCGGAGCTCTAAGGACCTCCTTCGACCTCATGGAATTGTTTTTGCTCTGACATGCACTGTCAACTGTGGGACCTTTTGCAGACAGGTGTGTGCCTTACCACAGGTGGACTCCAATCAAGTTGTAGAAACATCTCAAGGATGATCAATGGAAACATGATTCACCTGAGCTCAATTTCGAGTCTCATAGCAAAGGGTCTGAATACTTATGTAAATAAGGTATTTCTGTTTTAATTTTTTTCATACATTTGCAGAAATGTCTAAAAACCTGTCATTATGGGGCATTTTGTGTAGATTGATGAGGGGGGGAAATATTTTATCAAATTTAGAATACGGCTGTAATGTAACAAAATGGGAAAGGAAAAGGAAAAGGAAAAGGGAAAGATTCTGACTACTTTCCAAACGCCAATTTCTGCTATATTTTAAGATATAGTTCTCCACTCTGAAAATAAACCAAAAAGTATTTGAAAATGTTCGGAAAATGAAATTCTCTACACGTTCACTTCCTGGCTTGATCTCTTAGAGGAGAACCTCTGTGATAAAAGGCTGGATGTGTGTCTGTGCACAAATATCTGGGGGAGGTACAGTCAATGTAGGTCCTAGGCTAAATTTTTGTATTTTACCTTTATTTAACTAGGCAAGTCAGTTAACCTCTCTTGGGTATGTGGCACGCTAGCGTCCCATCTGGACAACATCCAGTGAGATTGCAGAGTGCCAAATTCAAATACAGAAATACTAATTATAAAAATTCAGAAAAGATTCAACTATTTCACATAGGTTTAAAGATGAACTTCTTGTGAATCCAACCACGGTGTCAGATTTCAAAAATGATTTATGGCGAAAGCATACCTTACAATTATTTGAGAACATAGCCCATTACAAACAGTAACCAGCCAAGTGGAAGAGTGACACAAGTCAGAAATAGAGATTCAATTAATCACTTTTCTTTGATGATCTTCATATGTTTGCACTCAGAAGACATTCATTTAGTCAATAAATGTTCCTTTTGTTCGATAAAGTCTCTCTTTATATCCAAAAACCTTGGTTTTGTTTGCGTGTTTTCTTCAGTAATCCACAGGCTCAAACGCAGTCACAACAGGCAGACAAAAAAATCTAAATTGTATCCGTAAAGTTCATAGAAACAATGTTTCCGTGAAGTTCATGTCAAACAATGTATATATTCAATCCTCAGGTTGTTTTTAGCCTAAATAATCGATAACATTTCAACCGGAAAATAACGTCGTCAATATAAAAGATAAACAAGAAAGGCAATCTCTCGGTCGTGCACATGAAAAAGCTCTGTGACACGGCAGAGTCCACTCATTCAGACTGCTCTTACTCCCTCATTTTTTAGAATACAAGCCTGAAACCATTCCTAAAGACTGTTGACATCTAGTGGAAGGCATAGGAACTGCAATATGAGTCCTAAGTCAATGGCTACTGTAATGGCATTGAATAGAAAACTACTTCCTGACTGGATTGTTCTCAGGTTTTCACCTACCAAATCAGTTCTGTTGTTCTCACAGACATTATTTTAACAGTTTTGGAGACTTTAGAGTGTTTTCTATGCAAATCTACTAATTATATGCATATCCTATATTCTGGGCCTGATAATTTGGGCATGCTTTTCATCCAAAATTCTGCCCCGTACCCTAGTGAAGTTAAGAACAAATTCTTATTTTCAATGACAGCCTAGGAACAGTGGGTTAACTGCCTTGCTCAGGGGCAGAACGACAGATGTTTTTTTTACCTTGTCAGCTCGGGGATTCGATCTTGCAACCTTTTGGTTGCTAGTCCAACGCTCTAACCACTAGGATACCTGCCGCCCCAAAATTGTACCACTGGGCAGGACTGGTGTCATCGTGTCTACAAACACACAAAGAGCTATACAATATACTACCTGGCCAACAGGCATACAGACACAGGTATATTACCCTCCCTGCTCCCCACGGCCTCCCCCTCTGATAACAGAAAGGACTACCTTTGATGATACCAATTCACAAGGCCGATTCTCATCTCTCCTGTGGAGCACAGCATCACTGATGGTAGGGCTGTCAAAACCCCCAACCCTCCACACACAGCAGCAGTATTGTTAGAGAGGGGTAAAGATAAAGATTTTTGTTGGGGCGCCAGGCAGGTATTTACACTGCTGACATCAAAAGAGTAGGAGACAAAGAGTACTGCTACTAGAAACACATCAGCAGAACAGACTGGCTAGTGTAGCATGTTTACCAGTGGAGACTAGAATGTAGCCTGTTGGCCAAATAGCCAGTGGAGACTAGAGTGTAGCCTGTTTACCAGATAGCACGCACGCACACACACACACACACACACACACACACACACACACACACACACACACACACACACACAGTGTTATCATTTTCCTACCAGTCTTGGCAGTTTCTCGCCGTTCTCTTCCTCCCCAGATAAGAGAGGCCTTGGAAGGGCCCTCCTGTTGTCAGCTTTTTCAGAGTTATCATGTGTAGTCTACCAGCCTCTGATTTCTCCACATATTTCTCCCTCTTAACTTGTCCCACACATGTGTTATTGGAATATAGTCGTATACATTTCAGGGTGGAATACTTTAATCATTACCTTCAACATATCAATTCACTTATCAATCAACCCTTTGACTAAATATTACACACTGATACGTCAACCTTGATTGGGATTGGAATTATAAATGTCACACAAAATCAAACAAAACCAATACATATATTTACATCATATACTCATCAACGACTGTTCTAGGCCTATATCCAATTATAACTCTTCTTTTTAGGATTTTCATTCTAATCTTCATTAAATGAACAGTCTGTCTCAACATTGAAGATAGTCTCATCCAACATGAGCTCCTCGTGGTTGAAAGAATCGGAGCCATCTACTAGGCCTGGAGGCATGTAGTTGTCATCCCACTGGTCGGAGCTCGGAATCGGTCCGTACCTCATCATTTGTTGCGTCATCGATCTCTCTAGAGTCATGGTAATTAAACCTCTCACACATGGGATAAAACAGCATCCACACAACACTAACACACTCATACAGATGAAAGCAGCCCACAATACAGTACCTACAGCATTTTTCAATTTTCCAAACGTACTATCAAACCACCCAGTCAGGGAGGTATCCACCCCAGAGTGCTCTGCTACCTAATGAGCTAATGTGGTTAAACCGGCCAGGGCCTTGGTCATTGATCCATCTGGAGCTGTGTTATTAGAAATAAATGTGTAACAATGAACCCCAATCATTCTACATACCCCAGCTCTTTTCTGCCAATAACATATCGAGAATCAGTCTATTTTACCAGGTCATGAGGGAGGTGGCGGATAATTGGTCAGAGAACCCCTTTACTGCATCCCCGGTTTCATTCATGAATCTCTGTTGATTATAATAGATGTATTTAATCAAATCCTCATTTTTATTTATTGTCAACCACCAAAAGAACGTGGTGGTAAAGCCTTCACTTCATAGCTTTGTATTCATCCGGAACTTTCCTGGGGATGCCAATAGCATCCATCTAGACAAAGCTACTCCCATCCTGATCAAACCTCCTCTTGTGCCTACTTTAGCCTCCTATAACTGGCCTCTGATGGCTAACTCAAACTGGTTGGACCAAAAAAACGGGCCGCAAGTTCCTAAACACCCTTTTGGTAGTGTCTATCGTATGCGTCCTTTGCTGGTACAAGCCCACCATACATCAGTTATAGGTGCTGTGAGGTTAAGAATTTTCTCCTCTACTTCCAAACCTAAGTCAGTCACATTAACTATCAGCCTTACATCCATTAAAATCTCCTAATTCCCTGGTGCCTTTCTTGTGTCTATAACACTGGTACTCACCAGGAGTTAAAGTGAACCGAGTTGGGTTGGCCAAGTACTTCGATCTGGCCAACCCAAACCCTGTAAAGTTATTTGCTTTCCGAGGGAATTGTTTAATGTTTACCTTAAATCCTGCACCTTGACCTTCTTTGACTCCTTATTCTGTAAGGCACTCATCCTTGATGGTCAGTGTATTATATAGTTTATATTTTCTTATCAATGACAACGGCATCATATAATTAGTACCGGAAGGTGGTGGATCTGGATGTATCAGAAAGGTTACCAAGACTATAATGCAGCTCAGAGTCCCTAATATTGCCAAAACCCGCCAACCCTCTCCTGCCCTTAGTCGGTCTGCTAGGTACCACCCCATACTCACACCTCTAGGAGCACACACAGTGATGAGCGGTAGGGATAGGGATTATTCGTTAAGGAGGTAACCCCCGAACCCTGTTGGTACTCGGTTCTTCTCCTAACTCTGTGTGTTATCAGCAGTGCTTGTATGTGTTCATACCTTTTTGCAGTGGGTAACATGGGCCCAAGTGACTCTCTCAAGTGACTCTCTCTAATGACAAAGGCGGTGGTTTAACATCTTACGGCTGAAATCCCGCTAATGGGATCGATATGACAACAGCAGTGAAAGTGCAGGGCACCAAATTCAAACAACAGAAATCTCATAATTAAAATTCCTCAAACATACAAGTATTTTACTCAATTTTAAAGATACATTTGTTGTTAATCCCACCACAGTGTCCGATTTCAAAAAGGCTTTACAACGAAAGCACACCAAACGATTTTGTTAGGTCAGCACCTAGTCACAGAAAACACAGCCATTTTTCCAGCCAAAGAGAGGAGTCAGAAAAAACAGAAAAAGAGATAAAATGAATCGCTAACCTTTGATGATCTCATGATCTTCTACTCGATGCACCAGTCTTTGGAATATGGTTGAGGTTATTCTTTTGTGCAATGAAAAAGTAGGGCCAACTAGGAACTGCATAACATTGTTGAGAGTTGCGCAATACTTGAAAAGTAGCTTGGTTTGTTGTGTTCCTGTATTGAACACAGATAGACCCGTCTTCAATTGATCGATAATTAACGTTTAAAAATACCTAAAGTTGCATTACAAAAGTAGTTTGAAATATTTTGGCAAAGTTTATAGGCAACTTTTGAAATATTTTGTAGTGACGTTGCACATTTTGGAAGCTGTTTTTTTCTGGATCAAATGGGCCAAATAAATTGACATTTTGGATTTATATGGATGGAATTAATCGAACAGAAGGACCAATTTTGATGTTTATGGGACATAAGGAATGTTTTATATTTTATTTCTGCGTTTTGTGTAGAGCCTGCAGGGTTGAAATATGCTACCCTCTTTGTTTACTGTTGTGCTATCATCAGATAAAAGCTTCTTATGCTTTTGCCGAAAAGCCTTTTTTAAATCTGACATGTTGGCTGGTTGTGAACGAGTGTAGCTTTAATTGAGTATCTTACATGTGTGATTTAATGAAAGTTAGATTTTTATATACATTTTTTTAAATTTGGCGCACTGCATTTTCCCTGTTTTTTGGCCAAGTGGGGCGCAAGCATCCCCTATACCATAAGAAGTTAAATTCCATCATAATATTCAATTACACAAATTACCTTAAAATCAGTATTACAAATTACTTTAAATTCATTATCCAAATGGCTTTCCAATGAGGCTGATCAAACCATAATGGAAAGTCAAGATAGAGGTCATAGGCCATACCAACCCTTTCTTACTATATTAGACAAATTAAGGAAAAAAACATCAAACATTTTCTACATGTTGTATCTCAGGTTCCCATTTAACAAAAGAATTCACGTGTTTAATTAGAACTCTAAAACTTCTAAAATTCTATGTGTGTGCGTGCCCCTTTAAGATATCGTGGCACTAAGAAAAATTGAAATCTCCTTTAAGATATCGTGGCACTAAGACAAATGGAAATCTCCTTTAAGATATCGTGGCACTAGGACAAATGGAAATCTCACCAAACCCAAAAGGAAATAGAACACACCAATCCAAACATAGTATTTTAAAAATATCAACAAATAGTTATACGCTATTTGTTGTGTGTGGATATTTGCAAACCATAGAATAAAAACAAACAAAACATTTTCAGGCCTTTTCAATTTGTAAGTTTTTATGCCTCTATCTCCCCAAGATTTTATCCCCAGGAAACATTCCAAGGAGAGAGTAAAGGCCTGGGGACTGGGGACGGTCGCTGGAGGCTCCGGACTGGAGACCGTCGCTGGAGGCTCCAGACTGGGGAATGTCGCTGGGGGTTCCGGACTGGGGACCGTCGCTGGAGGCTCCGGACGGGGGAACTTCGTTGCAGGCCCCGGACGGGGGACCCTCTCCGCATGCCCTGGACTGGGGACCCTCGCTGCAGGCTCTGGACAGGGGACCCTCGCTGGAGCCTTCGTGCCATGGATCCTCGCTGCAGGCTTCGTGCCATGGATCATCACTGGAGGCTTCGTGCCCTGGATCATCACTGGAGGCTTCGTGCCATGAATCATCACTGGAGGCTTCGTGCCATGGATCATCACTGGAGGCTTCGTGCCATGTATCATCACTGGAGGCTGGGTTCATGGAGCTGGCACAGGATACACTGGGCCGTGGAGACGCACTGGATGTCTGGAGCGCAAAGTTGGCACAACCCGTTCTGGCAGGATGCTCACCCTAGCCCGGCACCTGCAGGGCGTTGGCACATGATGCTGAGCGCACCGGAGACACTGAGCATAGAGCCGGCACAGGATATACTGGGCCGAGGAGGCGCACTGGAGGTCTGGAGTGTAGAGCTCGCAACAGCCTTCCTGGCTTGATGCTCACCCTATCCTGGCAACTGCGGGGCGCTGGCACAGGATGAACTGGGCTGTAGAGATGCACCGGAGACACAGTGTGCAGAGCCGGCGCAGGATATCCTGGACCGAAGAGACGCACTGGAGGCCAGATGAGCTGAGCTGGCACCATCCGTCCTGGCTAAATGCCCACTCTAGCTTGACAAATGTGAGGAGCTGGCACAGAGTGCACCGGCCTGTGCATGCACACCGGAGATACACTGCGCAGAGCCGCATAACCTGGTGCCTGACTAGTCACACTCTCACCACTGTAAGCACGGGGAGTTGGCTCAGGTCTATAACATGACTCCGCCAATCTCCCCCTGTGCCTCCTCCAAAACATTTTTGGGGCTGCCTCTCTTGCATGCTTCGTCGTGACAACTCCTCGTATCTTCGCTGTTCCGCTTTTGCTGCTTCCATTTCCTCCTTAGGACGGCGATATTCTCCGGCCTGCACCCAGGGTCCCTTGCCTTCCAGTATCTCCTCCCATGTCCACTCCCCCAGAAAACGCTGCTTGGTCTTCTTGTGGTTGGATCTTCTGTGACGAACGTTGTTGGTGGAATTAGACCAAGATGCAGCGTGGGGTAGGTTAATCATATTCTTTAATGATAACCCGAAAAACAAGAAAGAGAGAACCAACTAAACGTACAGCCTTGTATGGCTCAACCGCAACAATACAAGGACAAGATCCAATCAGCTGCCTCTGATTGGGAACCACACTCGGCCAAACACAAAGAAATACAACACATAGAATGCCCACCCAAATCACACCCTGACCAAACCAAATAGAGACATAAAAAGGCTCTCTAAGGTTACATTCTCAGATAGCATGAGCTCCTGCGTTGGAAAAATATATTTTGCAATACACTGACGCATATCTTGCATTCAAGATTTTAAATGTCCAGGCTCCCCTCCACTCAGTAATGACCGGACATTGTTCCACGTAATGGAAACAGATTATAATGTTAGAATACATTAAACTTCCTGGTCAAATTCACCAAGCAACAATAAAGGTCTCAATATTTTATTTCAGCAGACCATTTAGGTAACAGACAACGTTTTACATCGATATCGCCTCGCTATTATTTTGAATGAATTAGTCTTTCAATTTAACCTAAACCATCTATTAGAACGTTCAGTCTATCTTAAAACAGGCAAAATATACCAATAGTTGAATTACAATCAGAAACCCAGATTTTAATCAATTGGTGCATAGGTTGGGAAGCGAACCCAAGCATCCCATGTGATAGGCGAGAATTATACCACTGAACCACCTAAGCTATTCAAATGACAAAGACGGCTCGCAAATAACCCTATTTATAATTGTCTGTAGTTGTAAAATCAGGCACATACTACCGAGACAATTCCCAGAAAATAGCCCTAACTTAAAGGTCCAAGCATTTCTCCGGCGATGATTCTCATTACTCTCGCTCTTGTTGTCTCTGTCTCTCTCTTTCTCTCTCTATCTTTTCCCCTTATCTTCTCTTTTCCTTTCCTCTCTTAACTTTTGTCACTCTATCTCCTACTCAGAATTTAGGAATAATTACTATTGTGACTTTTGATAAGTTATTAGATCTCACACGCGCATAATTTTCCCCTGTTGATATCCTTCTTGAAACTTTCTCTCTCTATTTCTCTACTCTTGCCATCTTTGCCGGGCTTCAGACAGCCACACCCTGGCTGTATCTAGCCATCGACCTGCTGTTTCCCTTGATTATCTACACACGTCTTATGTATCTGCTTTATCATTCATTCAAATTTTTCTCTATTTAAACTTCCATCAAATTCATATTTTTTTCTCCATATTGGACAAAAATAAATGTTCCTTCTATATATCTCCCATCTCCGGTTAATTCCGGAATCTCCTTAGAGGATGTGCCACCTATGTTTATTCAATTACTATTGTTGTTATTATGCTTATTCTCACAATCTATGTGTGTGTTTCTATAATTTGTTATTATCCTTAAATTATATGTATGTGCTTTTACATTCTATGTTGATAAATACCTCCCGTTGATCTCTCCTAGGATCTTAGAATAATACTTTTTATGACTTTTGATAGATTATTAGGTCTCACACGTATACAACAATAAGCTATTTCCGAGGGGTTGTAAGGCCCTGGCTAACTGCCCATTTTTCCGTTATTTCTTATGACTTTCGACTGATTAATATATCAAACTTATTCGCAAGTAATTATCTTCTTATCCTCGTTGAAAACTTTCTATGTGTGTGCTTCTTACCTTCTTACTCAATTACTATAGTTATTTCCAAATGTGTATTCTTTCTTTATGTGTGTCATACATCTCTCATGTCTTCCACCCATGGTATCCTCTATTGATTTTTAGAAATTGTCCTATACGGTATAGGGTTATATGGTTGTTATTGACCTACGCGCGTTCTTAAAATAATCCTAAAACCTTTTCAATTGGATTTCTATCTGTTAACTATTTTGATTTATCTCTACGCCAATACTTAACAAGTTCAATCCTAGCGGGATTTCTATCTGTTAACTATTTTGATTTATCTCTACACCAATACTTAACAAGTTCAATCCTGCCCTGTATACAGTCTTGGACTATCTCGATACCGGGTAGTTTCTTTTGGTAATGGCCTTAACTACCACAAATAATTTCGGACCCGTCCCCTTGTTTTGCCGACATGTTACCCAGTGCCACTAACACTAACATAGATACTTTTGTATTAAAACTTTCTCTACATTAGATTATATGGATGGTATACCCGATACAAATCTTACTTACTGTTAGTTTTACAGTTAAAATCCTCCCTCACATTTATTTTGACCAATGCTTTATAGGAATTTAATCCAGTCCATTCTAAGTACATTTTTTGTAAGTTTAGAATTAACCCCCAAACTAATGATTAAAGATTACTGACCTTATCTTGCAGCTGAGAATTCAATGTAGGTTGGATCTCGTCACCGCCTCTGTCATGTACCAGTTCACCACTGGCCTGAAGTAGACATTTAATCTTAGAGGTCAGGGATTTGTTTTACGGATCCATGATCCGCCCGTGCACGGTTTTCAGCAGTTCCTTGGGACGACAGAGGCAGGTATTGAGATCTGGCTCGAAGGACCAAGCTTTCACGAAAGTTTTCGATCCCAATTATGATAACAATCACTATCGCTTTGACCAATTCCCCTTAGGTTGAACAGCTAGGGTTAACTTCTTGACGCTACCCATCCCGTTAGCGGGATCATTTTCGTCAGCAACCGCTGAATAGCACATCGCCACAGTCAAATAATATTACTAAAAAATATTTATATTCATGAAATCACAAGTGCAATATTGCAAAACACAGCTTAGCCTTTTGTTAATCCACCTGTCGTCTCAGATTTTGAAATTATGCTTTACAGCGAAAGCAATCCAAGCGTTTGTGCAAGTTTATCGATAGCATAGAAAAACATTATGTACACTAAGCATTAAGTAGCTAGGTCATGAAAATCAGAAAAGCAATCAAATGAATTGTTTACCTTTGATGATCTTTGGATGTTTTCACTGACGAGACTCCCAGTTACACAACAAATGTTCCTTTTGTTCCATAAAGATTATTTTTATACCCAAAATACCTCAGTTTGTTTGTGCGTTATGTTTAGAAATCCACAGGAAAGAGCAGGTCACGACAACGCAGACGTATATTCCAAATAATATCCATAATGTCCACAGAAACATGTCAAACGTTTTTTTATAATCAATCCTCAGGTTGTTTTTAAAATATATATTCGATAATATATCAACCGGGTGTGTAGGTTTTTCAATAACACTGGGATAAACAATGGCCGCTTTACTCTGTAGCGCAAAACTCACTCTGAGAGCCCCCACCTATCCACTTACGCAATATGTTTCATGCTCATTTTTCAAAATAAAAGCCTGAAACTATGTCTAAAGACTGTTGACACCTTAGGGAAGCCATAGAAAAAGGAATCTGGTTGATATCCCTTTAAATGGAGGATAGGCATGCATAGGAACAGAG
This sequence comes from Oncorhynchus clarkii lewisi, assembly GCF_045791955.1. NCBI lineage: Eukaryota > Metazoa > Chordata > Actinopteri > Salmoniformes > Salmonidae > Oncorhynchus > Oncorhynchus clarkii. Next base: position 25,447,736 of record NC_092173.1, on the reverse strand, counting down.
AGGTTTCAAAATAAGAGGCATTTCCTGTGTCACGACTTTCTCCGAAGTTGGCTCCCCTGCCTGTTCGGGCGGTGCTCGGCAGTCGTCGTCACCGTCCTACTAGCCGCCACCGATCCCTTTTTCGCTTGTCTGTTTGTTTTGTCTTATTAGTTTTACCTGTGTTTCTGTTGTTTGGTTTAATTAGCTTCCCTATATTTAGTAGGTAGACCCGCCCTTGTTTTGTGCGGGATTGTCTTTATGTTACGTGTGTGCATTTTAGGTAGTGGGGGATTGTCTTTATGTTACGTGTGTGCATTTTAGGTAGTGGTGGATTGTCTTTATGTTACGTGTGTGCATGTTAGGTAGTGGTGGATTTTCTTAATGTTACGTGTGTGCATGTTAGGTAGTGGTGGATTGTCTTTATGTTACGTGTGTGCATTTTAGGTAGTGGTGGATTGTCTTTATGTTACGTGTGTGTATTTTAGTTAGTGGTGGATTGTCTTTATGTTACGTGTGTGTATTTTAGGTAGTGGTGGATTGTCTTTATGTTACGTGTGTGTATTTTAGGTAGTGGTGGATTGTCTTTATGTTACGTGTGTGTATTTTAGGTAGTGGTGGATTGTCTTTATGTTACGTGTGTGTATTTTAGGTAGTGGTGGGTTGTCTTTATGTTACGTGTGTGCATGTTAGGTAGTGGTGGATTGTCTTAATGTTACGTGTGTGCATTTTAGGTAGTGGTGGATTGTCTTTATGTTACGTGTGTGTATTTTAGTTAGTGGTGGATTGTCTTTATGTTACGTGTGTGTATTTTAGGTAGTGGTGGATTGTCTTTATGTTACGTGTGTGTATTTTAGGTAGTGGTGGATTGTCTTTATGTTACGTGTGTGTATTTTAGGTAGTGGTGGATTGTCTTTATGTTACGTGTGTGCATGTTAGGTAGTGGTGGATTGTCTTAATGTTACGTGTGTGCATGTTAGGTAGTGGTGGATTGTCTTTATGTTACGCGTGTGCATTTTAGGTAGTGGTGGATTGTCTTAATGTTACGTGTGTGCATGTTAGGTAGTGGTGGATTGTCTTTATGTTACGTGTGTGCATTTTAGATAGTGGTGGATTGTCTTTATGTTACGTGTGTGTATTTTAGGTAGTGGTGGATTGTCTTTATGTTACGTGTGTGTATTTTAGGTAGTGGTGGATTGTCTTTATGTTACGTGTGTGCATGTTAGGTAGTGGTGGATTGTCTTAATGTTACGTGTGTGCATGTTAGGTAGTGGTGGATTGTCTTTATGTTACGTGTGTGCATTTTAGGTAGTGGTGGATTGTCTTTATGTTACGTGTGTGTATTTTAGGTAGTGGTGGATTGTCTTTATGTTACGTGTGTGTATTTTAGGTAGTGGTGGGTTGTCTTTATGTTACGTGTGTGCATGTTAGGTAGTGGTGGATTGTCTTAATGTTACGTGTGTGCATTTTAGGTAGTGGTGGATTGTCTTAATGTTACGTGTGTGCATGTTAGGTAGTGGTGGATTGTCTTTATGTTACGTGTGTGCATTTTAGGTAGTGGTGGATTGTCTTAATGTTACATGTGTGCATGTTAGGTAGTGGTGGATTGTCTTTATGTTACGTGTGTGTATTTTAGGTAGTGGTGGATTGTCTTTATGTTACGTGTGTGTATTTTAGGTAGTGGTGGATTGTCTTTATGTTACGTGTGTGTATTTTAGCTAGTGGTGGATTGTCTTTATGTTACGTGTGTGTATTTTAGCTAGTGGTGGATTGTCTTAATGTTACGTGTGTGCATGTTAGGTAGTAGTGGATTGTCTTTATGTTACGTGTGTGTATTTTAGGTAGTGGTGGATTGTCTTTATGTTACGTGTGTGTATTTTAGGTAGTGGTGGGTTGTCTTTATGTTACGTGTGTGCATTTTAGGTAGTGGTGGATTGTCTTTATGTTACGTGTGTGTATTTTAGGTAGTGGTGGATTGTCTTTATGTTACGTGTGTGTATTTTAGGTAGTGGTGGATTGTCTTTTCTTTAACTTGGCACCCTGTGGTTTTTGGGTTGTCTCATTGTGTGTCCCGCGCCCTGTATTTGTTGGGCTTATTATTTTGTTGTGCCTGAGTAAAGCACTTAACCTCAGTGGAACTCTCTCTGCGTCTGATTCCTGCACCCACCTAGTCCGGCGTGACATCCTGATTGGATTTTCCTCAGGATTTCGCCTGCAATATCAGTTCTGTTATACTCACAGACAATATTTTTCTATCCCAATCTGACAATTATATGCATATTCTAATTTCTGGGGCTGAGAAATAGGCAGTTTCAAATGGGTACGTTTGTTCAACCAAAAACGAAAATACTGCCCCCTACACGCAAAAGGTTAATAAGAATTAGGCACAGACTCAGATTCTGCAAAAGGTTTGTTGTAGTTTATTCATGAGAGCTCTCAAGTCAACCAAAATTTGAACGGACTTTATAACCCCCTCTACACACACACACACACACACACACACACACACACACACAAACAGAGAGAGAGAGACAGAGACAGTTTTATCACTTTCCTACCAGCCTTGGCAGTTTCTCGCCGCAGTTTCTCTCCTGTTGTCAGCTTTTTCAGAGTTATCACGAGTAGTCTACCAGCCTCTGATTTCTCCACATATTTCTCCCTCTTAACTTGTCCCACACATGTGTTTTTGGAATATATTCTTATACGTTTCAGGGTGGAATTCTTTAGTCATTACCTTAAACATATAAATTCCCTTATCATTAACCTTAGAGAATTTTCTATATTCTGTCTTACCCTCCAGTGTAGGAGTGAGGGTATGGGGGGGGGGGGGGGGGGGGGGGGTTGTGAATGGATGTGTGGGTGGGTGTGTTAATAGGCAAAAACAAAGAAGGACTTAAAACTTCTTATGGATAGGTGGCAGCATTTTCACAATTGGATGAAAACCGTGCCCAGAGTAAACTGCCTCCTACTCAGTCCCAAATGCTAATATATGCATGTTATTAGTAGTATTGGATAGAAAACACTGAAGTTTCTAAAACTGTTTGAATGATGTCTGTGTGTATAACAGAACTCATATGGCAGACAAAAACCTGAGAAAAAATCCAACCAGGAAGTGGGAAATCTGAGGTTTGTAGGTTTTCAACTCAGCCCTTATTGAATATACAGGGGGATATGGGTCATCTTGCACTTCCTAAGGCTTCCACTAGATGTCAACAGTCTTTAGAACATTGTTTCAGTCTTCTACTGTGAAGGGGGGCTCAATGAGAGGGGAATGAGTCAGAGGTCTGGTCTGGTCTTGTGATGCACGGTCAGGAGAAAGTTACCTCTTGTACCATTGCTTTTCAACAGACAAATTAATTCTCCGGTTGGGACATTATTGAACATTTAGAATAAAAACATCCTATAGATTGATTCTATACATCGTTTGATTTGTTTCTACGACCGGTAATATCACTTTCCGCTGGAGTTGCCCGCGCCTCGTGAGTTTCAATTTGTTTACTAAATGCCGTAACAAAAGGAGGAATTTGGACGTAAATTATGGACTTTATGGAACAAATCAAACATTTATTGTGGAACTGGGATTCCTGGGAGTGCATTTTGACGAAGATCATCAAAGGTAAGTGAATATTTATAATGCTATTTGTTGACTCCAACATGGCGGATATATTCTTGGGTTGTGTATGTCGTCTGAGCGCCGTACTCAGATTATAGCATGGTTTGCTTTTTTCCATACATTTTTTTTGAAATCTGACACAGCGGTTGCATTAAGGAGAAGTATATCTTTAAATCTGTGAATAACACTTGTATCTTTTTATTAATGTTTATTATGAGTATTTCTGTGATTTGATGTGGCTCTGTGCAAATTCACGGGATGTTTTTGGAGGCAAAGCCAAATGTAAACTGAGGTTTTTGGATATAAATATGAACTTGATTGAACAAAACATACATGTATTGTGTAACATGTTCTCCTGGGAGTGTCATCTGATGAAGAATATCAAAGGTTAGTGATTAATTTGATCAATATTTCTGCTTTTTGTGACTCCTCTCTTTGCTTGGAAAATCGCTGTAGGCTTTCTGTGACTAGTTGCTGACCTAAAAGCTTTTTTAAAATCGGACACTGTGTTTGTATTAACGATAATTTTATCTTTAAAATGGTGCCTAATACTTGTATGTTTGAGAAAATTAAATTATGAGATTTCTGTTGATTGAATTTGGCGCCCTGCAATTTCATTGGCTGTTGGCGAGGGGTTCCGCTAGCGGAACAGGGTTCCAGTCCTAGACAGGTTAAAATGTTCCAAGTCTCCTTGGCCAAATCACAATAGTATCACAAAAAAAGACCTAGTCCAATCAATAAACCAAAATACTAAACCATCTAAAATGCACTCCTTTGAAGACAAATGTAAAAAACAACACGACCAGCAGGGCAATAATAGTCCAGCGACAGTGAACATCAAATGATGCACAGTGAAAAAGCACTGGAGTGAGATAAGTCAAATGTGAGTGATAGAGGGGGGGGGGGGGGGGGGGGGGGGGGCGTCTTTGTTGTTGACTTCAGAATTGCAGTTGAACTTGTCTGTCTGTCCGATACACCTGATGGTTTGTTGGTTAGTTTGTCAAAGCTTCACAACAATGCTGCTACTAATTCCATGCGATTAATTACAGGAGCGGTCCCAACAGATTAACACCACCGATAGACTTAAAAACTTTACAAACTAAGCACACTGAAAATAAACGAGAATTACAAACGCTGTGAAACTGCCGCGCCAATCGAGAGCTCTCACACAGAGCTGGAAGGGCCATCTTCCTTCCTTTCCTCCTTCCTGACTGCTGATTCCATCTTAAAGTGGCAGCGTACAGTGAAGGCTCTGTGCAGGATTTTGCAAAATACACACACACACACACACACACACACACACACACACACACACGCACACGCACACGCACACACACACACACACACACACACACACACACACACACACACACACACACACACACAGACAGACAGGGTTTTAGTGGACTGATTATGAAGCTGGGTGAGACTATGTGATGGTACACAGCAGGATAGGGGTCTCAACAGGATGAGACAGGACTGGACATAAACTCACACACTCTGCGACTGTGCCGACGCAGCTGCCTCGGACATGCGGGCTCCATATGTCACAGGCAGTAGGGGAGCGATGCTCTTCCCAGCACAGCTAATCAATCACAGAGACCCCATCCTCCAAGGTTCAGCACAACACCACAGGGTACAGGGCAGAGCACAGAGCAGTGCTCCAAAAACACCCGAGAGAATTCTCACCACGACTTCAGTCAGGTCAAATGAGAGAGAGGGATGGAGTTGGCATCTGATTTTCCTTTGTGACAGAGACAGGAAACAAAGGTGAAACATGGTAATTTTGGTTTCCATTATTCTTTGCACCTGTAGTTGGCCCCTCGTCTTTTGAAACTCAAAGTTACAGACTGTGAATAATGCTCCAGAAACCACCCACAGTTGCCTCTTTCTGTTTTCAATGGTTCCCTCTTCTGTTTCTTTCCTCCCGTCTACAGTATGCCTTCATCTTCTACTCCTCATCCCTATCTCCACTGCTGAGAAGAGAAGAATAAGCAACAGAGTCGTGTTAGTGGTCGGTCGTTTCAATGTTGTCTCCTTAGTGAGCCTGCCATCTGGCCCGGCATGTAATGGCTCTCTTAATCTGCCAATTATGGGTCAGGGACGAGGATTATGTCACCAGGGCAGTCCAAGTCCCGAGTCCCAGGGACCTCTGGATCAATAAAGGCCTCCACAGGGACTCCTGCCCTGGCAGACGTCGATACTGTCCATTGGGTATTAAAGAGCAGTTTGTCAGGCCACCTTCACTAGAAGGTCCGGTCGTGGGCCGGCGTGGATGTGGGGGTCTCTCTCCCCTAAGGGAGGCCTCTGTAACCTCCAGTGTGTACTAACACCCCAGGGGGTCTCCGTTGACATGCCATCCCTCCTGAGCATCGACATATCGGGTGACAAAGGGCCTCCTCTGGGCCCTCGTTTTCCTCCGCACTGCGGTGTGGTGTGATCAGTCTGAGGAGAGGAGAAACCTACCTCTTCCCTTCTCAAACAACTCTTTCTCAGTCTACACAGGCAGTGAATGTTGGGGGATTTGGTATTATGATTTTGAATGGGCATTTTCTTCACTGAGCTCTCCCCGCCCCGGACCTTTGCCTGTTCTCAGACCGATGCCCACTGCATGCCCGCTGTGTCCCTACCCACTGCTGCCTCTCTGCTCTGCAGCCCCCTGCAGCCCCCTGCACAGCCACCACCATCTGCTCCCTGCCACTACCCTGGCACTGCCCTCCGCTCTCCTCTCTCATGCAGGGCACTAGCGACTGCGCTGACACCCTCTCACCATGCTACCTCTCACTAGGCAGGAAGCACACACACACACACACACACACACACACACACACACACACACACACACACACACACACTCACCCTGCACGCTGGGAGCTGTGGTCCATCCGGCACAAACATGAACCTTCTAATGTCACTGTGGAGATGACACAAAGGAAACAAATAATACAGTGTGTGTGTGTGTGTGTGTGTGTGTGTGTGTGTGTGTGTGTGTGTGTGTGTGTGTGTGTGTGTGCATGTGCAGAAGTGTGAGCATTGCATGAAGGATGGTACCGGGGCCACTGAACTCATTTTCGCTTCTCCCACTACACCCCTGACCTCTGACCCTTATGTCTCATTTACCCCACTTCCCATCATGCCGTTCACCCCAGAAGACGAGGGAGGGAGGAGGAGGGAAAGGGGGCGGTGTCACTGTCTTACCGTCTCACTCTCTTTTGTTTTAACCTCTTCACCCATCATTTCTGTTTATTTATGGCCACCATGGGTTATGGCGTCGGCCGTACACCTAAAGCTGTCAAACCGACCCAGGACCCCAGGCAGGCAGCACGGTAACCTTGGACTGGAGACGCACAGCACTGCACACACAGTGGCCCAGGACACAATGCACACCCACAGACACACACACTACTCTCTTTTTGGCTCCCCAGCACCACTCCGCCAGAGGTGGGTTTCTATTCCACAGGGGGTCGTATAAAGATTATAGCAGTCTTCTCTTTTTCTTCTCTTCCACTGCACCCCCCTCTCCTTTTTTATTTTCTATTTCTATTTGCTCTGGTAATTAGGTGGTAATCAGGTGGTAATCAGGTGGTAATCGGGTGGTAATCAGGTTGTAATCAGGTGGTAATCAGGTGGTAATCAGGTGGTAACAGGTGGTAATCAGGTGGTAATCAGTTGGCCAGCAGCTCAGATGACTGACCCTGTTGTTAATTAAGTGAATGCTTCCCTGGCTGGGGAGGCTGGGGTAAGATTGTGGGTGATTCCGTCTTGCTGTGGGCACCCCTGTAAACTGTCAGCAAGGCAGGGCATGGTTGGGATGGCGGGGTACCCCCTTCTCAGTCTGGTCTGGCCCCCTGCTCTGAGGCAGCTGTGAGGGGGTGCGCTCCTACAGGGGTGTAAAGTACTTAAGTAAAAATACTTTAAAGTACTACTTAAGTAATTTTGGTGGTTATTTGTATTCTACTTTACTATTTATATTTTTGACTGTTAATTTTACTTCACTACATTCCTAAAGAAATGTACTTTTTACTCCATACATTTACCCTGACACCCAAAAGTACTATTTTGAATGTTCAGCAGGACAGTAAAATGGTCTGATTCACACACATATCAAGACAACATCCCTGATTGCCCCTACTGCCTCGGATCTAGTGGACTCCCTAAGCACATCCTTAGTTTGTAAATTATGTCTGACTGTTGGAAGCGGGCTGCGGCTATCCTGGCTATCCACAAAAAAATGTTTAACTAGAAACTAGTCTGGTTTGCTTAATGTAAGGAATTTGAAATGATTTATACTTTTACTTTTGATACTTAAGCATATTTTAGCAACTACATTTACTTTCAATACATAAGTATATTTAAAACGAAATACTTTTAGACTTTTACTCAAGTAGTATTTTACTGGGTGACCTTCACTTTTACTTGAGTCATTTTCTATTAAGGTGTCTGTCACGGCTGATGAAAGGAGCGGACCAAGGTGCAGCGTGTTCGGCGTACATGTTCTTTAATAAAGAAAAAGATGCGGAACAAAACAATACACTCTACAAAACAAAACCCTGAAGCTTAAGGCTAAGTGCCATAAAGAAAGTCAACTTCCCACCAAGACAGGTGGGAAAAAAGGCACCTAAGTATGGTTCCCAATCAGAGACAACGATAGACAGCTGTCCCTGATTGAGAACCATACCCGGCCAAAACATAGAGATAGAAAATCATAGAAACACAACACATAGAAATGCCCACCCCAAATCAAATCAAATCAAATTGTATTTGTCACATACACATGGTTAGCAGATGTTAATGCGAGTGTAGCGAAATGCTTGTGCTTCTAGCTCCGACAATGCAGTAATAACCAACAAGTAATCTAACCTAACAATTCCACAACTACTACCTTATACACACAAATGTAATGGGATAAAGAATATGTACATAAAGATATATGAATGAGTGATGGTACAGAACGGCATAGGCAAGATGCAGTAGATGGTATAGAGTACAGTATATACATATGAGATGAATAATGTAGGGTATATAAGCATAAATGGCGTAGTTTAAAGTGGCTAGTGATACATGTATTACATAAAAATGGCAAGATGCAGTAGATGATATAGAGTACAGTATATACATATGCATATGAGATGAGTAATGCAGGGTATGTAAACATGATATTAAGTGGCATTGTTTAAAGTGGCTAGTGATACATTTTTACATCAATTCCATCAATTTCCATTATTAAAGTGGTTGGAGTTGAGTCAGTATGTTGGCAGCAGCCACTCAATGTTAATGGTGGCTGTTTAACAGTCTGATGGTCTTGAGATAGAAGCTGTTTTTCAGTCTCTCGGCCCCTGCTTTGATGCACCTGTACTGACCTCACCTTCTGGATGATAGCAGAGTGAACAGGCAGTGGCTCGGGTGGTTGTTGTCCTTGATGATCTTTTTGGCCTTCATGTGACATTGGGGGGTGTAGGTGTCCTGGAGGGCAGGTAGTTTGCCCCTGGTGATGCGTTGTGCAGACCTCACCGCCCTTTGGAGACCCTTACAGTTGTGGGCGGAGCAGTTGCCGTACCAGGCCGTGATACAGCCCGACAGGATGCTCTCGATCGTGCATCTGTAGAAGGTTGTGAGTGCTTTTGGTGACAAGCCAAATTTCTTCAGCCTCCTGAGGTTGAAGAGGCGCTGTTGCACCTTCTTCACAACGCTGTCTGTGTGGGTGGACCAATTCAGTTTGTCCGTAATGTGTATGCCGAGGAACTTAAAACTTACTACCCTCTCCACAACTGTCCCGTCGATGTGGATAGGGGGGGGGGGGGGGGGGCTCCATCTGCTGTTTCCTGAAGTCCACGATCATCCCCTTTGTTTTGTTGACGTTGAGTGTGAGGTTATTTTCCTGACACCACACTCCTAGGGCCCTCACCTCCTCCCTGTAGGCCGTCTCATTGTTGTTTGTAATCAAGCCTACCACTGTAGTGTCGTCCGCAAACTTGATGACTCACCATGCTGGGGAGACATACAGGAGGCTTTTTCCTTGTCCGAGGCACCGGATACACTGGGATGTGGGGGAGCACTGGAGATCTGGTGCGTAGCCGGACTGGAGACCGCCTCTGGAGGCTCCGGACTGGAGACCGTCACTGGAAGCTTCGTGCCATGGATCCTCAATGGAGGCTTCTTGCCATGGATCATCACTGGAGGCTTCGTGCCATGGATCATCACTGGAAGCTTCTTGCCATGGATCATCACTGGAGGCTTTGTGCCATGGATCATCACTGGAGGCTTCGTGCCATGGATCATCACTGGAGGCTTCCTGCCATGGATCATCACTGGAGGCTTCGGGCCATGGATCATCACTGGAGGCTTCGGGCCATGGATCATCACTGGAGGCTTCGGGCCATGGATCATCACTGGAGGCTTCTTGCCATGGATCATCACTGGAGGCTTTGTGCCATGGATCATCACTGGAGGCTTCGTGCCATGGATCATCACTGGAGGCTTCCTGCCATGGATCGTCACTGGAGGCTTCGGGCCATGGATCATCACTGGAGGCTTCGGGCCATGGATCATCACTGGAGGCTTCGGGCCATGGATCATCACTGGAGGCTTCTTGCCATGGATCATCACTGGAGGCTTCGTGCAATGAATCATCACTGGAGGCTTCGTGCAATGGATCATCACTGGAGGCTTCTTGCCATGGATCATCCCTGGAGGCTTCATGCCATGGATCATCACTGGAGTGGAGAGACACACAGGAGGCCTGGCTCTGGGAGCAGGCACAGGACTCACCAGGCTGGGGAGACATACAAGAGGCTTAGTTCTAGGCGCAGGCACAGGACTCACCAGGCTGGGGAGACATACAGGAGGCTTCTTCATTGGCCGAGGCACCGGATACACTGGGCCGTGGAGGCGCACTAGTGGTCTCGAGCGCAGAGCTAGCACAGCCCGTTCTGGCAGTTGCGGGACGCTGGTACAGAGCACACCGGCCTGTGAATACTCAACCGAGACACCGTGCGCATCACAACAATAGCACGGTGCCTGACCAGTTACATGCTCGCCACGGTAAGCACAGGGAGTTGGCTCAGGTCTGAATCCTGACTCTGCCACATTCACCAATTTTTTTTGGAGTGGCCTCCCGGTCTTTAGTGCCAGCCGTGACCCTGTGTAAACCTGGGCCCTCTTTCTCGCTGCCTCCACCTTCCTCTCTGCTTCCAGCTGCTCCCACCGCAGGCGGTCCTTTCCCGCCAGGATCTCCTCCCATCTCCAGAAGTCCAGGATCCTTTGCCATTTAGGATGTCCTCCCATGTACAGTCCTCCTTTACACGCTTCTCCTCCTTACCACGCTGCTTGGTCCGTTTGTGGTGGAAAGTTCTGTCACGGCCGTTGAATGAACTGGACCAAGGTGCAGCGTGGTGAGAGTACATATTATTTTATTTAGAAAAGACGCCGAACAAAACAATAAACACTACAAAACAAACCGTGAAGCTAAAGGCTATGTGCCATAAACAAAGTCAACTTCCCACAACCAGAGGTGGGAAAAGTATGGTTCTAAGTATGGTTCTAAGTATGGCAGCCTAAGTATGGTTCTCAATCAGAGACTACACAACATAGAACATATAATACCCACCCCAACTCACGCCCTGACCAACCAAAATAGAGACATTAAAAGGATCTCTAAGGTCAGGGCGTGACAAAAGGTATCTTTACTTTTACTCAAGTATGACAATTTGGTACTTTTCCACCACCGCTCTCCTATTGTAAGTCTGAAGAGCTGCAGCCCAATATGGTGCCCGGAATATGGGTGAGTGGGTGTATGGAAAGGAGTGGGTGTATGGAAAGGAGTGGGTGTATGGAAAGGAGTGGGTGTATGGAAAGGAGTGGGTGTATGGAAAGGAGTGGGTATATGGAAAGGAGTGGGTGTATGGAAAGGAGTGGGTGTATGGAAAGGAGTGGGTGTATGGAAAGGAGTGGGTGTATGGAAAGGAGTGGGTGTATGGAAAGGAGTGGGTGTATCGAAAGGAGTGGGTGTATGGAAAGGAGTGGGTGTATGGAAAGGAGTGGGTGTATGGAAAGGAGTGGGTGTATGGAAAGGAGTGGATGTATGGAAAGGAGTGGGTGTATCGAAAGGAGTGGGTGTATCGAAAGGAGTGGGTGTATGGAAAGGAGTGGGTGAATGGAAAGGAGTGGGTGTATGGAAAGGAGTGGGTGTATGGAAAGGAGTGGGTGTATTGAAAGGAGTGGGTGTATGGAAAGGAGTGGGTGTATGGAAAGGAGTGGGTGTATGGAAAGGAGTGAGTGTATGGAAAGGAGTGGGTGTATGGAAAGGAGTGGGTGTATGGAAAGGAGTGGGTGTATTGAAAGGAGTGGGTGTATGGAAAGGAGTGGGTGTATGGAAAGCGAATCAGCTAATTGGGCAGATTTATTGCCACTCAAGGTTTTGGTGGTGTTTTTTCCTCCCATTATTTTTATTTAACTATGAAAGAAGCCTACACAATAAACTAATATTGATAACCATGTAGATGTGACCTTGATACATACATACACTCAATGGGGACGGCATGAATGGTAACAACACAGGGACACAGTGCCCTTCGCTCCTGCTTGACAAGCACTACTGTCCAGCAACATCATTGGAAGTAGATACCTAGTAGCCAATATCAAGGTGACAGTCACTATAAGAACACACATTCAACGCTGGAAGCAACAGTACACCCATCATCAGTACTTTTAATAAAAAATAAACTATCTTCAGTTTTATAACTGAAAATGTAGAATTGTTTGTGGAAAACTAAGAGTGAAATACAACTCAGGCTCATCCTCCGGCTTCAAAACATAAGTCCTTACTCTCGCGGTACGATAGCTCAATGTATGGATGTTGCGTGGTAAGAAACGGAAGAAAAACGTATAGCAGAGCGCTTTCGACACACCCACTCATTTTTATGGATCACCTTTATTTTTCTCGTTCCCATTGTGCCCGTCAGAGTGTGTGTGTGTGTGTGTGTGTGTGTGTGTGTGTGTGTGTGTGTGTGTGTGTGTGTGTGGCAGGGGAGCAGGGCTGGATAGCATCAGTGGGCTCTGTCTGTGCCAGCGGGTCAGAGACATAGAGCTGACACATTCCCTGGCGCTGCGCCACACGCCCTGTCCAACTACATCAGCAGTGCGGAAACTCAAACACCCAGCGCCAACCCAGCACCAGCCCAGTATCAACCAGGTGCCATCCATCCCCTCCCCGCACCACGCCACGCAGTGCCAAGCAGCACAGTGGTGAAAGTCACACCAACCCGACCAAGGGCAGCCGAGTAGGAAGGAAGAGAGGGGGGAGTGGAGGGATAGTGTTAGTGCTGCAGTGTGTTTATTCATATCGTGAATGCAATACATGTGAATATGTGTAAAATCTGACTGGCCCTGACTGTGGCTGTGTCAGAGACACACTATGAACCGGTATCAGTGCTACAGAAACATCTATTTCCAACAGCACACATCCACACCGGCCTCTATAAAAAAAGTCAATTGAAATGTACATGTTAGTGAGAGGTGGTGGTTCACGCAGCGATTTAAGATGTCATCTAATTTCAAATCGAGCCACACTAATTCACGGAGAGGGAAACGAGAGTATGGGGAGGGGTGGAGACTAGAAGGAGAGATGTGGGTGGAGGAGGAGGGGGTGGAGGTGGAAGGGGAGGAGGGATGAAGGGTTGAGGAGGAGAGGGAGAGAGGGAAAAAATCTCTGTCTCAGCAAAAGTTTCCATTAAAATTTGAGACAAATGATCTCTGTGTCCTTCTCCCATGCTGCCTGGGGCATCATGCTATTTCTATGCAAATAACAACCTCACGCCTTCACTCCTATTATATCTACTAGAGCTAATACAACATGACCCGAGAGGGAGAAAAGGAGAGAGAGAGCAACAGAGAGAGAGAGAGAGAGGGGGAGAAAAGGAGAGAGAGAGCAACAGAGAGAGAGAGGGAGAAAAAATAACAGAGAGGGAGAGAGGGAGAAAAAATAACAGAGAGGGAGAGAGGGAGAGAGTGAGAGCACCAAGCACGTACCAGTGAGTGAGGAGAGACAGAGGAAGAGAGGGAGAGAGAGAGTGTGTGGGGTGGATTCACTGAGCTGTGAAAATATATAATGCCAAGAGTGTGAGAGAGAGACAAGAACAACACAAAGACATGGCCATAATTTGTCTCTGGCTGCCTCCCATTTAATATATGACACCCCTCCGCTGACGCTTCGCCGGTTCACGGTGCACTGCTGTTTAACTGTACACTTACAACCACATCAAACCCTCTGCATCGATATCACAGTCACACACCTTCACAATTACACACTGTACCGTGCCAAAGCCTAATACAAATAACACACTTTAAAGCAGTATCATATGCAAATAAATAGTCATGGGAATGACTGCAAATGCATATGAAATTCTGAGCAAATATTTCACTCTAGATAATGTATGTGGGCTTTTGTGCAGGACCACGCTTTCTTCAGTATCCTATGTAGACAGACCTTTAAATATCTGCAAATGCATATGCAATTCCGAGCACACATTTCACCCAAATTCAAATATGCCACTATTTGCCTAATTTGGGGTCCCATCAAGCAGTGTCATATATTGAATATTAATACATGGCGCAATGTGCTGTATTATAATCATGAAAGCAGGTGGGAATTGTGCCTGTTTGAGAAGACATATCTCAACCTTTTCCAAGCAAACACTATGAATGGACATGGAAATGGAAATGTTTAGAGGTCCTCTACACGTCCGGTCTCAGGTGGCATTTACAAACATAGAGCTATATTGTTCTGAGGAGGCCATGGCATGTTCCTATATATAAATATATATATATATATACATATATATATATATATATCCGTCTGACAAAAAGATACAATTCTGCTGGCTGACTATCCTATCCATAACCCACTCACAATAAATAGACAACCTCCCCTAATTTCTAGCTTTTTCTATTTTTCCATCCCTCTTTCCCTCTCTATTTCTCCATCCCTCTTTCCCTCTCTATTTCTCCATCCCTCTTTCCCTCTCTATTTTTCCATCCCTCTTTCCCTCTCTATTTCTCCATCCCTCTTTCCCTCTCTATTTCTCCATCCCTCTTTCCCTCTCTATTTTTCCATCCCTCTTTCCCTCTCTATTTCTCCATCCCTCTTTCCCTCTCTATTTCTCCATCGCTCTTTCCCTCTCTATTTTTCCATCCCTCTTTCCCTCTCTATTTCTCCATCCCTCTTTCCCTCTCTATTTCTCCATCCCTCTTTCCCTCTCTATTTCTCCACCCGTGTCTCTCTCTCTCTCTCTCTCTCTCTCTCTCTCTCTCTCTCTCTCTCTCTCTCTCTCTCTCTCTACACACAGCCAGTGCTCTGAATGACAGGCACATACCCACTCAGTTGGCAGAACCGATCGATTTGCTCCAGTGTCTGTATCGGGCTGGCGAGATGGACAAGAAGAGAGGGTTTATGGGGTAGGAGGAGTGACTTCGCAGCCGCATGTCCACCTGCACAGACGGGCTCTGAGTCCAGACAGAGGCACCCTGTAGGGGGGCAGCTAGCTACCCAACTGGAACTGAACTGGAACACAACTGCAGTCAAAACAACATGCTGGTTAGCGACTAATTGCGCCTGCCTCCATATGGCGCGGGCTGACCCCGATATGTCCTTAAAGTAAGTGTGTGTGTGTCCGTGTGAGAGAGCGCCTACTCAGACTCGTGTGATGGAAAACGAAAAGCCCGACATCAGCGATGATAAATCTAGCCATTATTACATGTGAGTTGGGACAACAGAAACAACCTGCGAATGACTTCTCACACAAACCCAATCCCATACCCCTCCATTCCACCCCTGTCCCCCCATAGTATCCCCCCACTGTCACCCCAAAGGCTGCACCCCCTCCCCTTCCTCTCTTTAAGAAGGCACCTCAATCCATCTGCTACACATTCCCATTTGCATTTCATGCCTCCCGGCTTTTTTTTGAAGTGGCAATATTTTGATGCAGTCAGAAGGACACATTATCATTATTTCAATTTCCTTTGCGAGGGAAAGAGAGAGATGAGAGAGGAAGGGAGGGAGGGAGGGAGGGATCGAAAGAGGGAGGAAAGGAGGGAAGGAGGGAGGAAAGGATGGAGAGAGAGAGAAAGAGAAATAGAGAGAGAGAGAGAGAGAGAGAGAGAGAGAGAGAGAGAGAGAGAGAGAGAGAGAGAGAAAGAGAGAGAGAGAGAGAGAGAGAGACAGGGCTCTCAGTTTGTGAGTACAGATGTGCCTGGTAGCAAGGCTGTCCACCTATCCCTGCCAGTGTGCCTGTGGTGTGTACACTTGTATGGATGTTCTGTATGTGCATTTGAAAGAGGTGGAAGGAGAAAAAGAAAGCAGAGAGAGAGAGAAGGGAACACACAGAGAGAGATGAGAGAAAGGCAGAACAAGAAGAGAGAGACTGGTGAAGAGAGAAGATGAGAGAAAAGAGTACTGTGAATTTTGTGATGCTGTCTGCAAGCCTCTCCTACAGTAATATGCTTTGTGCTTCGTGATGTGCCTCTCTCTCTCTCTCTCTGCACCCTAGCTCCCTCTATTCCTGAACAATGACACTACCAGGCTAGCTCTGCAGAGAGACACTTATAGCACAATATCCTAAATCTCCCTCACTACTGGACTTTACGTTTTAGGAAAAACGGCGATATTAGAGCAGCTCTTCTTCAACCCGGGAAAGAATCATGAGCCTACTTAATTCTAGGTGTCTGTCTGCTATTTTGAATGTGATTTGAATGTTGGCTCTATAATGTGGATTTTCATGCAATAGTAACAGACAGCTATCATAGAAAAGGCATAAAAAGGAGTGATTGAAGGCAATTAGAAAATTGTCGAACTGGAGAGATGTAGAGAAAGAAAGAGAATAGCAGAGGAAGAGGACGAGAAACAATCTCCTGCTAACATGAGAGAGTATAGGACACATAGTCTGATTCTGCCAAAGCCACACTGGAAGCCATTCTCTGTGGCAGTGTTCCACATAACCCCCCCCCCCCCCCCCCCCCCTCCCTCCATAAATCCACTGTGGAGAAATGAGAATGCACAACCCTCCACCCTGCAACCAGCCCTCTCTTCTTCCCCTGTCCTGTCTATCCTGGTCCCATGGACCAGGTGGGCATGGTGACTGGGACTGCCTGGTTGGGTCTCCCTCCCTGTCTGTCTGTGAGCATAATTTAAAAACTATGCAGCAGGGAACTGGCAGTGGGGAGTAGAGGAGAGCAGCCCTATACAGGCTGTAACTCTCTCTTTCTCAGTCCCAGGCAGCTTCCCAATGAGCTGGGTGCCCTTACTCATGTCTCAGTCTATAATACTGCATCAGGGGGGAGTCGCCAGTGAGCTCTTATCATGGAAGGGGTCTGTGGGATGATGGGGAACCCGCACGGCATCCTTTCAGTCAGGCCAATATAATGTACTGTTGTGCACTGCATGTCATGATACTGGAGATGAAGCTGTAATACAGTAGAACAGGGTTGGCCAAACCTCCTCCAGGAGAGTGGATATGCAAACTTTTGTTTCAGCCCTGCTCTAACACACCTGATTCAGCTCATCGTGGTCTTAAAGAGTAGTAGATGCAGGTGTATTAGAGAGGGGCTGGAGCAAAAGCCTGCATACCCTATCACTCTACAGGAGGAGGGTGGGCCACCACTGAAGTAAATACTTAATGGGACAGAAATAGAGCCTACATTGAACAGTACTTCCCCTATCCAGCACGTACAGTGTCAACATACGGGAATGTCCTGCTCATGACAATGACAGTCATTGCCCAGGGGTAGAGTGAGATTGGATCTGTATTGCTTTCTGCCAGGCTAACAAGCTGACCAATCGTTAACATATTTACAATGCATTATATAGCATACAGCGGCAGTGCACTTCACATACAAAACCACACATGCACAACAAAGCTAACTCAATACCCTGGTTTGTGTGGATTGTTTCAGGCAAACCATTTTCACAGCTATATTGTTTTGGATTTGGTATTTCCCAATGGACTGGCCCAAGATAGGCTGTTATTTACTGGGAATGCTGGGATCCATTAAAGAGCATGGGATTAACCCGCCTTCAACTCCCGCTTTCTGGGGTTAATGTTAATGACGGTCATAAAACGGCAGCGCGCTCAATCTTACATGACTTCCCTGTGGGTCAAAGCCATCCATATGGAATACATTACAATAAATACCACTCTGTTTGGCTGGCTAGAGGTGGCCAGATAGGGACTGGAGAACTCACCATCAGAGAGAGAATACACACACACTTTCTCACATCAACATACAGCTCAAGTCCCTTCCAAAATCTCCATGTTACACCCCAACACTAAAATACTACTGTGCTCTCGGCCTGGCTGGCAATTTCCAAGGAAATGAGAAGCCCTTCCATCAGTGGGTAGATTTAAACAAAGCACATTAGATTGTCCTAGCACACCAGAAAGGTAGTTAGGGATGTGTTTTTATGTGCAGATCAAAATGCAACCCCCAAATCCTCCCGTTTGAATTAAGGGGCCAGGATATGGAAAGACTGAGGGGACTAGCTTGGAGTTCGGAGTTAGCTGCGGACACACACACATGCACACGCACACGCATGCACACACACACACACACACACACACACACACACACACACACGCACACACAGCCTAACAAGAAACAGTTTTGCAATGGATTTCTGAAGAAAAAGAGGGACACCTGTTGGTCAAAATGAGGAACTGCACACTGTAAATGAGCCACTTCCATCAAGTTGTAATTTTTGCTTCAGTTGAGATGTGCTCACAGTCAAAAGAGGCTAGCTGGATGTGAGCAGGCAAACAATGTAAAGGAAATGAGAAGGAATCACTTTGTTTTGAATGAAATGTGTTTTGAATGTGTTGTCGAAGAAATGGATCTCTCTCTCCATTCAACATTCCCAGTATTCTCTAGCAGGCTACACATATTAAAAAATGATTGAATGACTGTGTCTTTCAGCCACAGCACAGGGGTTTTTGTTTGCTTCACCACTGTTTCTCACACACACAGACACACACACACACACACACACACACACACACACACACACACACACACACACACACACACACACACACACACACACACACACACACACACACACACACATTTATTATATATGTTTTTATATATATATATACATTTTTAATGTATATATTTATTTTCACACTACTGCAACAATGCAGACAAAACCTCCCCTCCCTCTCATCCTCCCAGCTCTAGGTTTCAGGGGCAAAAACAGCAGCCTTCCAAATATCACCTGTCTTTGAATTAAAAACAGGCATTATTGTCCACAAACCCAACCACTGAAAATGCTCCCCATTATTCGGAGGCAAGAACGAGCTTGCCTCACATCTACACTGGTATAAGTGTTAATTAAGGAGAGTGAACACAATGCGTTTTCAACTGGATCCCTGTTTAATGCTGTCTGGCAACTCTAAATAGAGAAGGAATGAAATCCTCCCCATATGTCTCTATTCACTACTAAGGCTACTTGCCAGGTTGTGTGAAATAATTATAAAACATGTTTAAAAAAGAAGTAGATGTAATTTGAATTCTCCATCCCTGTGTATGAGTTTATGGTTGTAATCTCAATCGTCTATGGGTTGGGACTACTTCTTGTTCATGGCTACTAATGATTATGGAAATAAGCCAATAAGACAAGTTATAAAATACTAATTTAGAGTTTGTAAAAGCAATTACAAAAAGTAATTTACAAGCCGTAACATGTATATGCATTATTACAGAGCAGTGACTATAACTGTGTTTAATAGAGAACAAACAAGCCCTATAATAACTATGTACAATTAAATATGAATATTAAGGTAAGAAAACTATATATTAGCAATGTAATGAAACACATGCATTAACGGATTCGAAATTACATTGTTAAGTTTTAAATACCAGTGGGTTTATAAAAATAAGGAGCAGATTGAAAATAACTTTCATTAATTTTGATACAAGTTACTTTTATACCATTTGAAATTTGTTTGCGGCAATTACAAATAAATGCAAGTCAGTTACATCTGCAAATAGTCCACGACAATCCAAATAGGCCAGCCAGCGAGTAACATCTCCAGCCTAGAACTTAAAGACTGTCATAGGCCCAATATTCAGTCCAACTCCCTTCATCAGACAACTACTTTAGCTGTGTCTGAATGTGAAGAAAAAGGGAACGCGATCAACTGATCAACTGCTTGAAAGATACAGAGTTTATTGAGATGGAAAATGGCTGCCGGTTAGTGGCCTGGGCTAAGTAAATGATATAAAAGGCAATTACATCCTCTTAATGGGTGCCTTTTTTTCTCAGAGTGGGTGAAAGTAATTAAAAAGTTCATTACGGTAATGAGGCAGGCAGCTTTCGAGGAGCCATGGCTCGGCCTGGCCTGGCTAGAACAGACATGAGAACACTCACAGCATGCCGCAGGGACAGACGGGGGACAGACAGGGAACAACATGTGATGATGTCATCTAGAGGGTACGCTGAAGTCTCTCTACACACCTAAGACCTCAACCCACCGCAAATATAACATCTTAAATACCCTGCATGCGTCAATTGACTATGCACAAGATTATATGAGACACTTCAATGCATTTTTTACATTTTACATTTTGACATCTGATTTGCTTTTTGCTGAAGATGTTTTAAGAACATATGAAATGGCACATTGGATTCTCCATGCAAGGGATACTGTATAAAACCATGTCATGGCTCTCCAGTGTACTCATCCTCACTGTTTTGCCTGCACAGACCTAAATGATGGTTGTGCATTGAGTTTCCTGAGTACTCTGGACACGTAGAGAGACTGGTCTATACAAACACGCCACACCACTGTTATTTTGGCCAGATGCCTCTCGTGTGTGATGGAGAGAACAGAGAATCGATCCAAAGTTGTTTCAGATGCAAATAAGCACTCTGTAGGAGACAGCAGACATACAGCATGGAGGAGAACGAGAAGGGGGAGAGAAGGAGGGGTGAGGATAGAGAGGCAGCAAGAGGAAGGTAGAGAGGGAGAAATAGAGTGGTGAAATTCAGCATTGATGTCAGTCAGAGACTTTTGTGTCTGTTCTTCAAAAACAACTTGCAAATATGCTCATTTCAAGTTAACTTTGCTTGTCAAAACGTGCAGTGTAGGGGCGAGGTGGAGGGACAGGTTGGAGGGGGTCTATTTTAGCCCTGTGTGCCCGAGCAAGAGGCTCCCACTGAGCACTAATCTGATCAATGTTGTGAAAACAATCCTGATGATGCCCTGGAATTATCCCGACGAGGCCCCCCGCTAGGCAGGAGATTGGAGAACGATCTGGGAGAGACCTAGCCTAATGACACCGCTAACTATCCAGCAAGCCTGGGAAATTGGGTGCCTGGTACTTGGTGAGCCCTTAATGGTGAATGCATTGTGAGTCAATTAGCAACTGTAAATACTGTACAGTGTGCACCTTAGAGACTATTTGCACTGACTCTCCACACATCCAACCCTTACACACAATCACACATGCACACAATCATCCATAAACAAACACACACAAGCACACACATACACACAAACACACAGTCAACGCTGCTGTTCTATGCTATTTATTCAACTGCGCAACCAATACAGGACTGATATTGAATCCTACTACACCGGCTCTGACGCTCGTCAGATGTGGCAGGGCTTGCAAACTATTACAAAGGGAAACCCAGGCTCGAGCTGCCCAGTGACGTAACCTACCAGATGAGCTAAATGCCTTCCATGCTCGCTTCGAGGCAAGCAACACTGAACCGTGAATGAGAGCAACAGCTGTTCCGGGCGACTGTGTGATCATGCTCTCCGTAGCCAATGTGAGTAAGACCTATAAGCAAATCAACATTCACAAGGCCGTAGGGCCAGATGGATTACCAGGACACGTACTCAGAGAATGCGCCAACCAACTGGCAAGTGTCTTCACTGACATTTTCAACCTCTCCCTGACGAGTCTGTAATAACGACATGTTTCAAGCAGACCACCATAGTCTCTGTGCCCAAGAAAGCCAAGGTAACCTTACTACTGCCCCGTAGCACTGAGGTCTGTAGCCATGAAGTGCTTTGAAAGGCTGGTCATGGCTCACATCAACACCATCATCCCAGAAACCCTAGACCCACTATAATTTGTATACCGCCCCAACAGTTCCACAGATGACGCAATCTCCATTGCACTCTATACTGCCCTTTCCCACCTGGACAAAAGGAAGACCTATGTCAGAATGGTGTTTGTTGAGTAGAAGCTCAGAATGGTGTTTGTTGACTACAGCATAACACCACAGTGCCCTCAAAGCTTATCACTAAGCTAAGGACCCTGGGACTAAACACTTCCCTCTGCAACTGGATCCTGGACTTCCTGATGGGCCTCCCCCAGGTGGTGAAGGTAGGCAAAAACACATCTGCCGTACTGGTCCTCATCACAGGGGCCCCTCATGGGTACATGCTTAGACCCTCCTGTTCTCCATGTTCACCCACAACTGCATGGCCACTCACAACTCCAACACCATCATTAAGACTGCCGACGACACAAACGGTGGTATGCCTGATCACCGACAATGATGAGACAGCCTACAGGAAGGAGGTCAGAGACCTGACA
Source organism: Oncorhynchus clarkii lewisi (assembly GCF_045791955.1). NCBI lineage: Eukaryota > Metazoa > Chordata > Actinopteri > Salmoniformes > Salmonidae > Oncorhynchus > Oncorhynchus clarkii. The sequence continues at coordinate 25,425,547 of NC_092173.1, read as the reverse complement.
GTGTGGTACCAGGACAACAACCTTTCCCTCAACGTGAGCAAGACAAAATAGCTGATTGTGGACTACAGGAAAAGGGGGGGCCGAGCACACCCCCATTCACATTAACGGGCTGTAGTGGAGCGGGTTGAGAGCTTCAAGTTCCTTGGTGTCCACATCACTAGCAAACTATCATGGTCCAAACACACCAAGACCGTCGTGAAGAGGACATGACAACGCACGCTCCCCCTCAGGAGACTGAAAAGATTTGGCATTGTTCCTCAGATCCTCAAAAAGTTCTACAGCTGCACTATTGAGAGCACTGGTTGCATCACCGCTTGGTATGGCAACTGCTCGGCATCCGACGGCAAGGTGCTACAGAGGGTAATGCGTATGGTCCAGTACATCACTGGGGCCAAGCTTCCTGCCCTCCAGGACATTTATAGCAGGCGGTGTCAGAAGAAGGCCCTAAAAATTGTCAAAGACTCCAGCCAGTGGTACCAGAGCACCAAGTCTAGCTCCAAAAGGCTCCAAAACAGCTTCTATCCTCAAGCCATTAGACTGCTAAACAGTTAATTGAATGGTTACCGGGACTATTTGTATTGACACCCTTTTTTACACTGCTGCTACTCGCTGTTTATTATTTATTATCTATGCATAGTCACTTTATCCCTACCTACATGTACATAATACCTCAATTTACCTCGACTAACCTTTACCTCCGCACATTGATTCTGTACCGGTACCCCCTGTAAATAGCTTCGTTTTTTTTAAATGCTTATTTTAGTTTACTATTATAAAAAATGTTGGTACTTAAAAAAAAAAATCTGCATTGTTGGTTAAAGGCTTGTAAGTAAGCGTTTGGCGGTAAGGTCTACTACACCTGTTGTATTCGGTGCATGTGACAAATAATATTTGATTTGATTTGAATATACTACCCACAATGTATTTGTAAATACAGTCATTCTTGACATAGCACATTCATTATCTATGCTGTATATCTTACTGTGTATATACCAGGATACTACTATACTACCTCTTCTACTACTTATTATTATTTATTTTTTTCTTGATATTGATTATTGTACTAGAATGTTGCTATCACACAACCATTTCGCTGCACCTTTTATACCTGCTGTAAACTGTGTATGTGACGAATAACATTTGATTTGATTTGCAGACCGGCGGCTTGGAAGAAGTCTCTGAGAAAGGATTAGGATTCATTAGGATTCATCTGCCTCCGGGACTGGCTTCATAGTGTTTAGAGTAAATTACAGTAAATAGAAGCTGGTAATCAGCCACTGACCACCTAGAGGAGAAATCACCTGTTGGATGAATAAAACATGTGTACAAAAGGCGGCTGTAAAGTGATCTGAGATGAGGGAGTATGGCTGCTGTCTGTTAAAGGTCATTGGGGGGCCTAGTCCCTAGACAATGGTATGTTAGGTACAGAGACTTGCTGATTGGGCTAGTTCAATGATTGTGCATCATATCAGTAAAGCTGCAGTTGAGCTCCCATAGACATACAAACCTACACCAGGCCACCCAGGCACTATTGGCAGCATCACTTGTAGCGTTCTGAATTGGCAGAGCCATAGCCAACGGCTACACTGCAATTTTCATTACTGGAGGGCCGGCTGTAGTTTTACGGCATTGCACCCAGCAATTTGTATTTACAATTCGTGTGTGTGTGTGTGTGTGTGTGTGTGTGTGTGTGTGTGTGTGTGTGTGTGTGTGTGTGTGTGTGTGCGTGCGTGCGTGCGTGCGTGTGCGTGACTGTTTGTGTGTCTCTATACAAGCATGTGTTTTTTGTATATATTTATGTGTGCGTATGCATATGTGCATGCATACATTTGTGATTATGTTTGTGCTTAGAAATGAATGTGTGTTGGTGGTGCCATGCCATGCATCAGTGCCTCACGCAAACACCCATCCCCACTCTCTCTCCTCCCTCCTACCCCCTACTCCCCCTGTTTGGCAGTGAGTGACTCATAATCCACTTTCCTCTCCTCCTCGGCACCACACACAGCCAGGGTCTCTTTAAACAGAAAAACAAAGCAACTATGAGAGAGTGAAGGATCATTTAATAGGATTTCATTCAGCAGTGATGGGGGAGGGAGACAGGGAGCCAAGCCAATGGAAGACTGGGCCAAGGCACATTCTCCTGTGTGAGACAGGAACACCTGAAAAATACAGTAGGAGGAGGAGGAGGAGGAGGAGGAGGAGACACATAACGGGGGTGATTACCTCCTAGGGCCAGGAAACAAATAGGACTGGGTGCAATCAAGGCCATGCCTTGTCTAATCAAATGATGCTGGAGGCACTAATCCCAGCATTTAAGGAAAACATGAAGCCTTGTTGTCTTCTAGCCACATTCAGGGATGTGAGAGGAGTGGAAAGGCGGGTGAAGGGTTCATACACACATACACCTTGTACATAGACTTATGAATGCCATTTAGAAAGAACATTGGAAGTGCACTGCAGTACTGTTATGAATAAACCCTTTGGTGCAAACTGCACAATTTCAATTAGTAGTATTACATGAGTAACAAGACGTGCAACCTAAGTTGTTGTCTAATAGTTGATACCGTGAGACAGTGGAAGCAGTGACTTTCTCAGAGAAATACTGTCAAGTCAGTGTGAGTGGAAATAAAATCAAAGACCGCCTTGAGATACCTATATTGGGACAGAGTGGCTCACTGAATATGTATTCACATCAACAGCATTGTGCTTACTGAAAATGTATTCACATCAACAGCATTGTGCTTACTGAATATGTATTCACATCAACAGCATTGTGCTTACTGAATATGTATTCACATCAACAGCATTGTACTTACTGAATATGTATTCACATCAACAGCATTGTGCTTACTGAAAATGTATTCACATCAACAGCATTGTGCTTACTGAATATGTATTCACATCAACAGCATTGTGCTTACTGAATATGTATTCACATCAACAGCATTGTACTTACTGAATATGTATTCACATCAACAGCATTGCGCTTACTGAATATGTATTCACATCAACAGCATTGTACTTACTGAATATGTATTCACATCAACAGCATTGTGCTTACTGAATATGTATTCACATCAACAGCATTGTACTTACTGAATATGTATTCACATCAACAGCATTGTGCTTACTGAATATGTATTCACATCAACAGCATTGTGCTTACTGAATATGTATTCACATCAACAGCATTGCGCTTACTGAATATGTATTCACATCAACAGCATTGTACTTACTGAATATGTATTCACATCAACAGCATTGCGCTTACTGAATATGTATTCACATCAACAGCATTGTACTTGCTGAATATGTATTCACATCAACAGCATTGTGCTTACTGAATATGTATTCACATCAACAGCATTGTGCTTACTGAATATGTATTCACATCAACAGCATTGCGCTTACTGAATATGTATTCACATCAACAGCATTGTACTTACTGAATATGTATTCACATCAACAGCATTGCGCTTACTGAATGTGTATTCACATCAACAGCATTGTACTTACTGAATATGTATTCACATCAACAGCATTGTGCTTACTGAATATGTATTCACATCAACAGCATTGTACTTACTGAATATGTATTCACATCAACAGCATTGTGCTTACTGAATATGTATTCACATCAACAGCATTGTGCTTACTGAATATGTATTCACATCAACAGCATTGCGCTTACTGAATATGTATTCACATCAACAGCATTGTACTTACTGAATATGTATTCACATCAACAGCATTGCGCTTACTGAATATGTATTCACATCAACAGCATTGTACTTGCTGAATATGTATTCACATCAACAGCATTGTGCTTACTGAATATGTATTCACATCAACAGCATTGTGCTTACTGAATATGTATTCACATCAACAGCATTGTACTTACTGAATATGTATTCACATCAACAGCATTGCGCTTACTGAATATGTATTCACATCAACAGCATTGTACTTACTGAATATGTATTCACATCAACAGCATTGCGCTTACTGAATATGTATTCACATCAACAGCATTGTACTTGCTGAATATGTATTCACATCAACAGCATTGTGCTTACTGAATATGTATTCACATCAACAGCATTGTGCTTACTGAATATGTATTCACATCAACAGCATTGCGCTTACTGAATATGTATTCACATCAACAGCATTGTGCTTACTGAATATGTATTCACATCAACAGCATTGCGCTTACTGAATATGTATTCACATCAACAGCATTGTACTTACTGAATATGTATTCACATCAACAGCATTGTGCTTACTGAATATGTATTCACATCAACAGCATTGCGCTTACTGAATATGTATTCACATCAACAGCATTGTGCTTACTGAATATGTATTCACATCAACAGCATTGTACTTACTGAATATGTATTCACATCAACAGCATTGTGCTTACTGAATATGTATTCACATCAACAGCATTGCGCTTACTGAATATGTATTCACATCAACAGCATTGTGCTTACTGAATATGTATTCACATCAACAGCATTGTGCTTACTGAATATGTATTCACATCAACAGCATTGTACTTACTGAATATGTATTCACATCAACAGCATTGCGCTTACTGAATGTGTATTCACATCAACAGCATTGTACTTACTGAATATGTATTCACATCAACAGCATTGTGCTTACTGAATATGTATTCACATCAACAGCATTGTACTTACTGAATATGTATTCACATCAACAGCATTGTGCTTACTGAATATGTATTCACATCAACAGCATTGTGCTTACTGAATATGTATTCACATCAACAGCATTGCGCTTACTGAATATGTATTCACATCAACAGCATTGTACTTACTGAATATGTATTCACATCAACAGCATTGCGCTTACTGAATATGTATTCACATCAACAGCATTGTACTTGCTGAATATGTATTCACATCAACAGCATTGTGCTTACTGAATATGTATTCACATCAACAGCATTGTGCTTACTGAATATGTATTCACATCAACAGCATTGTACTTACTGAATATGTATTCACATCAACAGCATTGCGCTTACTGAATATGTATTCACATCAACAGCATTGTACTTACTGAATATGTATTCACATCAACAGCATTGCGCTTACTGAATATGTATTCACATCAACAGCATTGTACTTGCTGAATATGTATTCACATCAACAGCATTGTGCTTACTGAATATGTATTCACATCAACAGCATTGTGCTTACTGAATATGTATTCACATCAACAGCATTGCGCTTACTGAATATGTATTCACATCAACAGCATTGTGCTTACTGAATATGTATTCACATCAACAGCATTGCGCTTACTGAATATGTATTCACATCAACAGCATTGTACTTACTGAATATGTATTCACATCAACAGCATTGTGCTTACTGAATATGTATTCACATCAACAGCATTGCGCTTACTGAATATGTATTCACATCAACAGCATTGTGCTTACTGAATATGTATTCACATCAACAGCATTGTACTTACTGAATATGTATTCACATCAACAGCATTGTGCTTACTGAATATGTATTCACATCAACAGCATTGCGCTTACTGAATATGTATTCACATCAACAGCATTGCGCTTACTGAATATGTATTCACATCAACAGCATTGTGCTTACTGAATATGTATTCACATCAACAGCATTGTGCTTACTGAATATGTATTCACATCAACAGCATTGTGCTTACTGAATATGTATTCACATCAACAGCATTGCGCTTACTGAATATGTATTCACATCAACAGCATTGTGCTTACTGAATATGTATTCACATCAACAGCATTGCGCTTACTGAATATGTATTCACATCAACAGCATTGCGCTTACTGAATATGTATTCACATCAACAGCATTGTGCTTACTGAATATGTATTCACATCAACAGCATTGTGCTTACTGAATATGTATTCACATCAACAGCATTGTGCTTACTGAATATGTATTCACATCAACAGCATTGCGCTTACTGAATATGTATTCACATCAACAGCATTGTGCTTACTGAATATGTATTCACATCAACAGCATTGTGCTTACTGAATATGTATTCACATCAACAGCATTGTGCTTACTGAATATGTATTCACATCAACAGCATTGCGCTTACTGAATATGTATTCACATCAACAGCATTGTGCTTACTGAATATGTATTCACATCAACAGCATTGTGCTTACTGAATATGTATTCACATCAACAGCATTGTGCTTACTGAATATGTATTCACATCAACAGCATTGTGCTTACTGAATATGTATTCACATCAACAGCATTGTGCTTACTGAATATGTATTCACATCAACAGCATTGTGCTTACTGAATATGTATTCACATCAACAGCATTGCGCTTACTGAATATGTATTCACATCAACAGCAGCTTACAGCTTACTGAATATGTATTCACATCAACAGCATTGTCAACAGCATTGTGCTTACTGAATATGTATTCACATCAACAGCATTGTGCTTACTGAATATGTATTCACATCAACAGCATTGTGCTTACTGAATATGTATTCACATCAACAGCATTGTGCTTACTGAATATGTATTCACATCAACAGCATTGCATTGCTTACTGAATATGTATTCACATCAACAGCATTGTGCTTACTGAATATGTATTCACATCAACAGCATTGCGCTTACTGAATATGTATTCACATCAACAGCATTGTGCTTACTGAATATGTATTCACATCAACAGCATTGTGCTTACTGAATATGTATTCACATCAACAGCATTGTGCTTACTGAATATGTATTCACATCAACAGCATTGTGCTTACTGAATATGTATTCACATCAACAGCATTGTGCTTACTGAATATGTATTCACATCAACAGCATTGCGCTTACTGAATATGTATTCACATCAACAGCATTGCGCTTACTGAATATGTATTCACATCAACAGCATTGTGCTTACTGAATATGTATTCACATCAACAGCATTGTGCTTACTGAATATGTATTCACATCAACAGCATTGTGCTTACTGAATATGTATTCACATCAACAGCATTCACATCAACAGCATTGTGCTTACTGAATATGTATTCACATCAACAGCATTGTGCTTACTGAATATGTATTCACATCAACAGCATTGCGCTTACTGAATATGTATTCACATCAACAGCATTGTGCTTACTGAATATGTATTCACATCAACAGCATTGTGCTTACTGAATATGTATTCACATCAACAGCATTGTGCTTACTGAATATGTATTCACATCAACAGCATTGTGCTTACTGAATATGTATTCACATCAACAGCATTGCGCTTACTGAATATGTATTCACATCAACAGCATTGTGCTTACTGAATATGTATTCACATCAACAGCATTGTGCTTACTGAATATGTATTCACATCAACAGCATTGTGCTTACTGAATATGTATTCACATCAACAGCATTGTGCTTACTGAATATGTATTCACATCAACAGCATTGTGCTTACTGAATATGTATTCACATCAACAGCATTGTGCTTACTGAATATGTATTCACATCAACAGCATTGTGCTTACTGAATATGTATTCACATCAACAGCATTGTGCTTACTGAATATGTATTCACATCAACAGCATTGTGCTTACTGAATATGTATTCACATCAACAGCATTGTGCTTACTGAATATGTATTCACATCAACAGCATTGCGCTTACTGAATATGTATTCACATCAACAGCATTGTGCTTACTGAATATGTATTCACATCAACAGCATTGTGCTTACTGAATATGTATTCACATCAACAGCATTGTGCTTACTGAATATGTATTCACATCAACAGCATTGTGCTTACTGAATATGTATTCACATCAACAGCATTGTGCTTACTGAATATGTATTCACATCAACAGCATTGTGCTTACTGAATATGTATTCACATCAACAGCATTGTGCTTACTGAATATGTATTCACATCAACAGCATTGTGCTTACTGAATATGTATTCACATCAACAGCATTGTGCTTACTGAATATGTATTCACATCAACAGCATTGTGCTTACTGAATATGTATTCACATCAACAGCATTGCGCTTACTGAATATGTATTCACATCAACAGCATTGCGCTTACTGAATATGTATTCACATCAACAGCATTGTGCTTACTGAATATGTATTCACATCAACAGCATTGTGCTTACTGAATATGTATTCACATCAACAGCATTGTGCTTACTGAATATGTATTCACATCAACAGCATTGCGCTTACTGAATATGTATTCACATCAACAGCATTGTGCTTACTGAATATGTATTCACATCAACAGCATTGTGCTTACTGAATATGTATTCACATCAACAGCATTGTGCTTACTGAATATGTATTCACATCAACAGCATTGTGCTTACTGAATATGTATTCACATCAACAGCATTGTGCTTACTGAATATGTATTCACATCAACAGCATTGTGCTTACTGAATATGTATTCACATCAACAGCATTGCGCTTACTGAATATGTATTCACATCAACAGCATTGTGCTTACTGAATATGTATTCACATCAACAGCATTGCGCTTACTGAATATGTATTCACATCAACAGCATTGTGCTTACTGAATATGTATTCACATCAACAGCATTGTGCTTACTGAATATGTATTCACATCAACAGCATTGCGCTTACTGAATATGTATTCACATCAACAGCATTGTGCTTACTGAATATGTATTCACATCAACAGCATTGTGCTTACTGAATATGTATTCACATCAACAGCATTGTGCTTACTGAATATGTATTCACATCAACAGCATTGCGCTTACTGAATATGTATTCACATCAACAGCATTGTGCTTACTGAATATGTATTCACATCAACAGCATTGTGCTTACTGAATATGTATTCACATCAACAGCATTGTGCTTACTGAATATGTATTCACATCAACAGCATTGTGCTTACTGAATATGTATTCACATCAACAGCATTGTGCTTACTGAATATGTATTCACATCAACAGCATTGTGCTTACTGAATATGTATTCACATCAACAGCATTGCGCTTACTGAATATGTATTCACATCAACAGCATTGTGCTTACTGAATATGTATTCACATCAACAGCATTGTGCTTACTGAATATGTATTCACATCAACAGCATTGCGCTTACTGAATATGTATTCACATCAACAGCATTGTGCTTACTGAATATGTATTCACATCAACAGCATTGCGCTTACTGAATATGTATTCACATCAACAGCATTGTGCTTACTGAATATGTATTCACATCAAGCAGCATTGTATTCACATCAACAGCATTGTGCTTACTGAATATGTATTCACATCAACAGCATTGCTTACTGAATATGTATTCACATCAACAGCATTGTGCTTACTGAATATGTATTCACATCAACAGCATTGTGCTTACTGAATATGTATTCACATCAACAGCATTGTGCTTACTGAATATGTATTCACATCAACAGCATTGTGCTTACTGAATATGTATTCACATCAACAGCATTGCGCTTACTGAATATGTATTCACATCAACAGCATTGTGCTTACTGAATATGTATTCACATCAACAGCATTGTGCTTACTGAATATGTATTCACATCAACAGCATTGTGCTTACTGAATATGTATTCACATCAACAGCATTGCGCTTACTGAATATGTATTCACATCAACAGCATTGTCAACAGCATTGTGCTTACTGAATATGTATTCACATCAACAGCATTGTGCTTACTGAATATGTATTCACATCAACAGCATTGTGCTTACTGAATATGTATTCACATCAACAGCATTGTGCTTACTGAATATGTATTCACATCAACAGCATTGTCAACAGCACTTACTGAATATGTATTCACATCAACAGCATTGTGCTTACTGAATATGTATTCACATCAACAGCATTGCGCTTACTGAATATGTATTCACATCAACAGCATTGTAGCTTACTGAATATGTATTCACATCAACAGCATTGTGCTTACTGAATATGTATTCACATCAACAGCATTGCGCTTACTGAATATGTATTCACATCAACAGCATTGTGCTTACTGAATATGTATTCACATCAACAGCATTGTACTTACTGAATATGTATTCACATCAACAGCATTGTGCTTACTGAATATGTATTCACATCAACAGCATTGTGCTTACTGAATATGTATTCACATCAACAGCATTGTACTTACTGAATATGTATTCACATCAACAGCATTGTACTTACTGAATATGTATTCACATCAACAGCATTGTACTTACTGAATATGTATTCACATCAACAGCATTGCGCTTACTGAATATGTATTCACATCAACAGCATTGTGCTTACTGAATATGTATTCACATCAACAGCATTGTGCTTACTGAATATGTATTCACATCAACAGCATTGTGCTTACTGAATATGTATTCACATCAACAGCATTGCGCTTACTGAATATGTATTCACATCAACAGCATTGTGCTTACTGAATATGTATTCACATCAACAGCATTGTGCTTACTGAATATGTATTCACATCAACAGCATTGCACTTACTGAATATGTATTCACATCAACAGCATTGTGCTTACTGAATATGTATTCACATCAACAGCATTGTACTTACTGAATATGTATTCACATCAACAGCATTGTGCTTACTGAATATGTATTCACATCAACAGCATTGTACTTACTGAATATGTATTCACATCAACAGCATTGTGCTTACTGAATATGTATTCACATCAACAGCATTGTGCTTACTGAATATGTATTCACATCAACAGCATTGTACTTACTGAATATGTATTCACATCAACAGCATTGTGCTTACTGAATATGTATTCACATCAACAGCATTGTGCTTACTGAATATGTATTCACATCAACAGCATTGTGCTTACTGAATATGTATTCACATCAACAGCATTGTGCTTTTGTTTATGTACACATTGTTTTGTATTTGTTTATAGTGCTGGATGACAGAAATAAGTGTTTTTGGTGTGTGTGTGTGTGTGTGTGTGTGTGTGTGTGTGTGTGTGTGTGTGTGTGTGTGTGTGTGTGCGCCTGCGTGAGTGCATGCATGCGTGCGTGCGGTGTATATTTGGAAGTGTGTATGTGTGATGTCTCAGTTGAGTGCAACAGGGTGATAGAGAAAGAGAGAGAGAGAAAGAGAAAGAGACTGAGTGGGATTGAGAGGAAGAGTTAGAGGGTCCCCTACAAGCCAGCGACCGCTAGTAGTTCAGAGTCTAACAGGGCCAATCAGCCTCAGAGTGTCAGATAATGAGGGTTGCTGGGGCCTCTCCTCCCCTCTCCTCCTCTCCTCCTGTTATCAGCCAGACCATACTTCTGCTGAATCAGGCAGGCGGTGGGTGTGAAGTAGGTTATTAGGGGACAGATTAGGTCATCCTTTACCTGCCTTACCTCCATCTGATCCCACCTCTTTCACCAACGGTCCGGCAGTCACTCATAGCGATATGATCCTAATTTTCACAAAGGAACCCAAAAAGGCTGGGCTGTCTCCTGAGGCCTTGGTGTTTCAGCTCTCTCTCTCTCTCCTTCACGCCACTGCTCCTCTCACCACACACCCTGCCGAGCGCAGCCGCCCAGCAACTTACAATTTTCCCATTATCATATTTGACTTCCACCTCTTCCACTCGTCTGAGTGGCCCATTTTATCCGGCGAGCAGTGCACTTAAGGAGGAGTTTACAACCTCTTTGGCTTCCACAGCGCCGGACACAGACATCAAATAAAGCCTGAGATGTCTCACAAGTGCACGCATCGGAGAGTTGACCACCAGACAAAGCATGTTGTGGCTCAGAGAGGTCTAAGTCTGCTTTACCCTGCCTAGAAATATACAACAGCGCACTGCCACATAATCATAATCAAAGTGTTCTACAGGCAGCAGAGTTAGTTGCTCATGTAACATAAACCTCCAACATGTCCCAGCTACACTGGGAGGGAATCAGCCTAGGCAGCCCCAGAGATCACAGCATTTGAATAAATCGAGTTGAAGGCACCTTTTTCACCAGCGGAAGAGATTAAAATTGTGAAATGTGTAAACGTCTTTTAAGAAGCTGGGGCCTGGCGATAAAGCATGATGTGCTGCTACTAAGGGAGAAGAGGAGGCGAGGCGAGAGGAGAGGAGGGAAACATGGACTTTGGCAAATGTGGTCTCTTCAGGATGTTCTGGGCTGGGTTACCTTCACTTTGACTGCTCATCTTTTCTGCTGCAGCCTGTAAGCCTTCAATTAAATGACGGCTACCTTTTTCAAGTCACTAATCCTCTTAACTCAGTGTCTGCACCCTTTGCCATACGCAAAGAACCCTGCATGGCAAAGAGAAGAACATTTTGGAGAGTAGAGTCAGTCCTCTCTGCCCCCTCTCTCTCTCTCAACGTTGCCATACCTTATGGGGTTCACCAAGTGGGGGCCCCCACAGGCCCCCAGGCTGTTGGGGCAACAGCAAGATCAAAGGTCAAAGATGAAGGGTCAGGGTCAGCTACACCGCTCCTCCCATCCCCTAAGTCTTAGCTTTACTTTGCCTCTGTTCTTGAACCTAAAAAGCATTTCCAAAGAACATTGGAATACATAACATAATGTAGCTGCATTTTTTTTTGCTATTATTTCTTATTCAGGAAGCATTATGAATTTGAGATGTCGGAAATTGAACCATACTTCCTCAAATCTACCAAAAGGGAACTGAAACATTTAGCAATGGTAAATTTCCCTTCCCAAATGGGTTAAATTGCAGAGTGTTGGAAATTGTGGGGAAAGCAATTTTAGGGGGAGAACAAAGTGCAAAAGCCCCAAAAAGCCTTCATCATTTAGGTTTAGATTCGACTCTCATCTTTTTCCATTTAGTATATGCAGAGAGTTAGGCAGGAGGCAGGCAGATGGGGAGGCAGGGGTTTGGGGGCCGTAATGGAAAGACAGGAGCTTGAGACAGAAATACCGGTCGCAGGTCAAAGAGGACAGAAGAGGATTCACAGAACTCTCAGACCTTCAGATGACCCCCACAGTTCTGTCACAATACTACCATAGTCATCCTACATTTACTACACTATACTACCATAGTCATCCTACATTTACTACACAATACTACCATAGTTATCCTACATTTACTACACAATACTACCACAGTCATCCTAGATGTACTACACAATACTACCATAGTCATCCTACATTTACTACACAATACTGCCATAGTCATCCTACATTTACTACACAATACTACCATAGCCATCCTACATTTACTACACAATACTACCGTAGCCATCCTACATTTACTGCACAATACTACCATAGTCATCCTACATTTACTACACAATACTACCATAGTCATCCTACATTTACTACACAATACTACCATAGTCATCCTACATTTACTACACAATACTACCATAGTCATCCTACATTTACTACACAATACTACAAATCTGCCCTACCAAGCAAAAAGGCAGTAAGTGTTCATAGTGTGGAACTGAGAAAAATTGCTTTTCTTTACCTTGGTTGAACAGTAACTTTATGCAGTTACTGCTAACATGACCCCCCGTTTTCTCCAAACACAATACAATATAGGCAGGATACTTGTCCACATGAATAAGAATGTATTTAACATAGCAAAAATGACATTAACTAATTTTCAACCAAATGAGCAGTTACTGCCTTTTTGCTTGGTAGGGCAGCATAGTCATCCTGCATTTACTACACTATACTACCATAGTCATCCTACATTTACTACACAATACTACCGTAGTCATCCTACATTTACTACACAATACTACCGTAGTCATCCTACATTTACTACACAATACTACCATAGGCATCCTACATTTACTACACGATACTACCGTAGTCATCCTACATTTACTACACAATACTACCATAGTCATCCTACATTTACTACACACTACTGCCAAAGTCATCCTAAATTGACTACACAATACTACCGTAGTCATCCTACATTTACTACACAATACTACCATAGTCATCCTACATTTACTACATAATACTACCATAGTCATCCTACATTTACTACACAATACTGCCATAGTCATCCTACATTTACTACACAATACTACCATAGTCATCCTACATTTACTACACAATACTACCATAGTCATCCTACATTTACTACACAATACTACCATAGGCATCCTACATTTACTACATAATACTACCATAGTCATCCTACATTTACTACACAATACTGCCATAGTCATCCTACATTTACTACACAATACTACCATAGTCATCCTACATTTACTACACAATACTGCCATAGTCATCCTACATTTACTACACAATACTACCATAGTCATCCTACATTTACTACATAATACTACCATAGTCATAAAAAACATTTTATGTACTGTACTATAGGAAAGATGCAAGCTGAAAATCTATGGTAATTCAAATTAGCTCCACATGTAACCAGACTAAACATTTACGTTACAACATAAAACAGTGATTTGTGTTTACGTTAATTGTGGTTTTGTTTGTGTCGCTACCCGTCACGTAAATACATGTTTTCCCACACTGACTCATAGAGCACCCATGGAGAGCTGCCTTTCAGTGGCCTTATTGATTGATGTTGTGTACAATGCCTCTTTAAGAGAGGGGGTGTTCCCTCTATAATCAGACTACGTTAACTATTGATTGGCTAGTGGCAGGCAAACAGGGGAGGACACAGTCACAGAGTCATGGACAATTAATGTTCTCTCCATAGGTCTCTCTCACTCTGTCTTGCTCTCTCTCCCCCTCTCTCACTCTGGCTTGCTCTCTCTCTCTCCCCCCACCCCTCTCTCTCAGGCAATTAAATTCTATTCAAACTGGTTTATTGACATGGTAAATATGTATCTACACTTCCAAGGTGTGGAGGACCATGCATTATTAGTAAAAACACAAAACTCCGGATTGTGATTACACACCAAAAAAAACTGCTCTAAACAATAGTGTCTCCCACTGTCACTAACTAGCTGGTAAAATGAGATGGACACTGACATGTCGTGTTGTGATGTACAACACACAAACACACCCACGCACCATGTCCACCCACGCACACAAACAAATCCACGCACCATGTCCACCCACCCACACAAACAAATCCACGCACCATGTCCACCCACGCACACAAACAAATCCACGCACCATGTCCACCCACCCACACAAACACACCCACGCACCATGTCCACCCACGCACACAAACAAATCCACGCACCATGTCCACCCACCCACACAAACAAATCCACGCACCATGTCCACCCACCCACACAAACAAATCCACGCACCATGTCCACCCACCCACACAAACAAATCCACGCACCATGTCCACCCACGCACACAAACAAATCCACGCACCATGTCCACCCACCCACATGCACACAAACACACCCACGCACCATGTCCACCCACGCACACAAACAAATCCACGCACCATGTCCACCCACGCACACAAACAAATCCACGCACCATGTCCACCCACCCACACACACACAAACACACCCACGCACCATGTCCACCCACCCACCCACACGCACACAAACACACCCACGCACCATGTCCACCCACCCACCCACACGCACACAAACACACCCACGCACCATGTCCACCCACACGCACACAAACACACCCACGCACCATGTCCACCCATGCACACAAACACACCCACGCACCATGTCCACCCATGCACACAAACACACCCACTCGCACCATGTCCACCCACGCACACAAACACCCACACGCTCAAACACACCCATGCACCATGTCCACCCACGCACACAAACACACCCACGCACCATGTCCACCCACGCTCACAAACACACCCACGCACCATGTCCACCCACCCACCCACCCACCCACACGCACACAAACACACCCACGCACCATGTCCACCCATGCACACAAACACACCCATACACCATGTCCACCCACCCACCCACCAACACGCACACAAACACACCCACTCGCACCATGTCCACCCACGCACAAAAACACCCACACGCTCAATAAAACACCCACGCACCATGTCCGCCCACACGCACACAAACACCCACACGCTCACAAACACACCCACGCACCATGTCCACCCAAGCACACAAACACACCCACGCACCATGTCCACCCACGCTCACAAACACACCCACGCACCATGTCCACCCACCCACATGCACACAAACACACCCACGCACCATGTCCACCCACCCACCCACACGCACACAAATTCACCCACACACCATGTCCACCCACCCACACGCACACAAACACACCCACGTACCATGTTCACCCACCCACCCACATGCACACAAACACATCCACGCACCATGTCCACCCACCCACCCACACGCACAAAAACACACCCACTCGCACCATGTCCACCCACGCACACAAACACCCACACGCTCACAAACACACCCACGCACCATGTCCACCCACCCACGCACACAAACACACCGACTATGTCCACGCACACAAACACACCCACGTACACAAACACACCCACTCGCACCATGTCCACGCACACCAACACACCCACTCGCACCAAGTCCACCCACGCACACAAATACACCTACACACCATGTCCACCCACGCACACAAATACACCTACACACCATGTCCACCCACATGTACACAAACACATACGTAGCAAAAATAAGAAAATCCAAGGAAATCAAGTCTCCTCATTCAACACAGAACAATGAAAATGGGCTGGTAATGACAATAAGGGCTCTGTAATTACCAATCTTTAGCAAAGAGAAAAGCCATTATCTGTCAATATCCTCTGAGCCCGCCCGCCCGCCTCAGAATAGCAAGCCTGGTTGCAACACAATAATTTACTGGACAATTTTACACTGCTCCTGTATCCTTTTCAATCAAATATCCAATATTAACACCAAGAAATCATTTATTCTGCTTTATTACAAATGCAACCCTCCTTTTCTGATAAATCAGCCACTAAGGCTAGAATAATTCACAGTGGAAATCAAGCATATTTTCTTTGAGGCAGAATTACAATCAAAAATAGTAATTATTTCAAAGTTCTTGTTCTGTGGAACAGAGCCAGAGCGACAGAGACAGAGACAGAGACAGAGAGAAAGAGAGAGAGAGAGAGAGAGAGAGAGAGAGAGAGAGAAAGAATGAGAGATAGAGAGAGAGAGCGAGAGAGATAGAGAGATAGAGAGAAAAAGAGAGAAAAAGAGAGAAAAAGAGAAAAAAAAAGAGAGAGAGAGACTAGTATCACTTTGTCTAGCTGCCTATCACTCTGTTCTTGTGTTCTAACTTAGTTGTGGTAGAAACTATTGCCTCTTGTCAAGATATCATGGTACACAATACATAACAGAAATACAGTGAGAAGGGAGTTTCAATTATTTAGTTAGATTCTGACAGTTAGATTTTAGATGTTCTGATCATGGAGACAATGCTGATACCCCTGTGAAGTTGTCCATTTCTATGTTTGGTACCAAAACTAGTAACATCTATTGTCACGTACAGTAGTGTACTGTCATGACTTGTCTGCCATGCTGGCATACAGCACCTCCAAACCTCCTTCCTCTCATTAGAATACACACAGAAACCACATATGCCTCAATGCGCCGCTACATCAATTAGCAGCAATTAACACTGGCTCGCGGAGCACCTGTGTAGCGTTAGTATCTGGGCCATGTTAACAGGAGTGTGTGGTGTGGTGTAACACAGAGATGCCCCAGGTGGACCCTGTCAGCCCCCAGTTGGCCCATGTCTCAGCCTGTCTCTCTGAGACAGGACCAGCCACCAGACAGGTGAGCACAGAACTCTGGTGTACGGGACATTCATTGATATTTGTTTTAGGTGGCCTATGCAGTATGATGAAGATGGATTGATTGATGCATTTTGAACTGATCATGGCCATTCTATTTCCTTCTAGATCTATAGCTGTCACTTTTATTTCTAGATCCTCCATCCAGCCAAGCAGCAGTCAGTCCACATTATTATTATTTTTCACGACTAGCACAGAACTCTAGAAAGGCCAGAATCTGTGTTTAGTGGAGGGAGACAGGAGGGAAGGGTGTGGGGTGTGGGGCAGGCAGGACTAGATGAAAGAAACAGCTGTATACAAATGACAGCCATGCAGCACACCCCTCCACTGCCTCCTGTGGTGGAGTGCCCTGTGCGGTCATCAAACCGCTTCAAAGAGGAATGCAGGCAAGTGCCACAGAATCCTCAAAGAGCCAGCCTCTGTCACACAGCCACAACCCCCCCCCCCCCCCCCCCCGCACACACACACACACACATACATTAGAGAGACAATGAGAATGAGAGAGAGACAGAGTGTGAGAGAGAGTGTGTGTGTTGGAGGGAGTGTGTGTGTGAGAGAGAGTGTGTGAGAGGGAGTGTGTGAGAGAGAGAGTGTGTGTGAGAGAGAGTGAGAGAAAGACAGAGAGGGCTGGCTTCATGATGAATTGCATGTATAGCCAACATTATAGACAAGGGTTGGTTAGATCTATGCAGTCCATATAGGGAAGTGTATGTGTGTACATATATGTAAGTGTTTGTGTGTGTATGGTGAGTGACTCACGAGCGAGCGTCCTGTATCTTCTCATTTATGGGTCTTGCAGGGAGATCTCAGAAAACACAATTTATGGTGCATTGCATTTGGTTGGAGTTTTACAAAGGAACAGCCATATACATCAAACAAACATAACCTGTCAATATAATAGGTTTGTATCCTATCAACCAGTTTCCTCAGACCATAGCTGCAGTGACCTTTTAGACCCTTCTCCTCTGCACACTGTACCTGTGACAAGTGTCATACAGCAAGACGACAGTGTGAAAATGCTAAATGGTGCCAACAAAGGACTTGGCGCCAGCATACTGCAGAGTACACTGTACAAGTGAATACACACCAATACACTGTAACTAGGAAGGGTATGAGTGTATGAACAGAAGACTGTGTGTGTGTGTGTGTGTGTGTGTGTGTGTGTGTGTGTGTGTGTGTGTGTGTGTGTGTGTGTGTGTGTGTGTGTGTGTGTGTGTGTGTGTGTGTGTGTGTGTGTGTGCGTGCATGCATGGAAGAGTGTGTCATGGAGGTCTCAGTTGGAGATCATGGGTGCTCAGTGTGTGACTTGGGGGGTGGAAGGGGGTGCCTGTATGGAGGGTAGAGGGAGGAATGGTGGGGTGTGTGTGTGGGGGGGGTGGTGTTACCAGGAGAAGGGATCACACCTCCATGCCAGCCCCCCCATAGTAATTACACACTCCAGTGGCTGGACTGGGAGGGAAATTGAAGGCCTGGGCAAGGGAGGCCCCAGCTGCCTCTCCCTCCCTCCCCATCAGCGGAGTGGTGATTGAACCTGGCTAACAAACACACGGCATACACACGGCACAGACGCACACACGGCACACAGACAACACACATGACACACACACACACGGCACACTCTGATACACACACACACATACTGAATCCTCAGAGGAAATGCTGCTTTGTGTCGCGGTAATGAGATTCTCACACACCCTGCCTTATTTACCAGCCCAGATGGGTGAGGACGACGGAGGGAGGGAGGAAGAGAGAGAAAGCGGGAGAGAGAGGAAGGGAGGGAAAGAGGAAGAGATGGAGGATGAGGGGAAGAAGAAGGGGCAGGCCATAGCCAGCCAGCTTCACTCCACAATTATATAAATAAATAAAAATATCCACCCCACTGCCTAGAGAGACAGATCAGCTGGCCTGGGCTGAAGGAGTGAGGGGTGGATAGAATGTTTCCTAAAATAGGCATATTTTGGCTGTGGGTGGGACCTTTTCTCATTCATTTGTTAATAGGACAAGGGAGAAGGTAATATTGATCAAAAGTATAAAACTATACGCAGCCAAGCATGTCTGGGCCCTGTGTCGCCCTTGTCCTCCTTGGCACGGCGGGGGAGGGACAGTCGCCAGCGAGTCATGGGACTTGTACACAATTAAACACATCAGCGTGGGGTAACCCACCACACCTGCAGGGGGTGAGGACAGCAGCACCTCGGACAGACCAGGCACACAAACACACAAACACACACATACACCAGACAGGGGTGGGGACAGGATAATTAAGAAGATACCTTGAGAAGGGGACCAAAGTCTAGCTAAGACCTCAATTTCCACTCCATACACAGTAGCAACATGAAGAAAATACATATAGATAACACGAACACATGATGAAAATGTATTACATAATAATAACTTATTAATTACTTTTTTATTTCTTTGGAATTCATCAAAACATGCACTTGTTCTGTACCAGGTAGTTACAATTGTATTTCTTTGAATTAGCCGAATGTACCCATTGTTACCGCATCATTTCCTACCAGGAAACAGAGAAAATGGCACCGTTAAAAGAAGTGCTACTGACAACGTTATACAAATGTTCATGAAAACAGGTGTCATAGTTGTTGGACTAAAGCAGTAGTTTGTCAGACAGTGCTTGCTTTATTTAGCAACCAATCTCACAAGAAGTGCTATTCTTATTTGCGTTAGACGGAATTACCTTGATTATGTACCAAAAAAGTCAATTAAATGAACTGTGAAAGGCTATTTATTTTAACCCCAGAATGTGTTAGCTTTTTCTTTAATAGGCATTATAGGAAAAAACTGAATAGCAAAATTGGCAGGAGAACAAAGAAAGAAGCATTGACGTTACTGTGAGCAGCTGAGTCACACTGCCATCATGTGGTCAAATAGAAGTACTGCACAACTGCAAACCAACATGGGTACCATTACTGTGTAAACCAGTATTTCTATATTAATTCGTAGGGGACACCTTGGAGCACACATTTTTGTGCTATCCCTGCTATATCACACCTCACTAGCTAATCAACCAGTCACCAAAAAATGTGCATGTCTGAGGTTTTGGACTTCAATAAAATCCCTCCCTATTCTTGAGTGTTGAGTATAATCCACTCTTACAGAATACACATCTTTATTACTAGAGTGCAACAAATTGATTTCTCCTCCACATGTCACTTCATACGCCTGTTGGGTTGAGTAGGGCTACCCACTCTGTTGCCAAGTATACAGTAGGAGCAACTTCAGTCTGAAGAAACCCTCTATTTTAACTACAGTCAGACTGACAGCCACGCACTCAGAGACTCAAACACACAAACACACCCACCCACACGCACACACACATCACGCACGCACACACACACACAAAGATAGAGGGAGTGATATGCGAGTGAGAAAAAGACAATGTGATTGCCTTTGATAGACTGTGGGATTCTTTCTGTCTCATTGAGTTTGAATATTTTCCCAGATCAAATTAAGAGTAATTACACAAGACCATCTCATGTAGAATGAGGGAGTGGCCAAGAATGTTTCACTGAATTGTAAACATCTCACTGAGAAAAGACGTCAATTCGATGTTGTTCAACGTAATCTCTTTTAAATGACGTGGAAACAACGTTGATTCAACCAGTGTGTGCCCAGTGGGAGATGTCATATTGGCAATGCAGTCACTTTCTTCACACATAGCTACAGTTGAAGTCGGAAGTTTACATACACTTAGGTTGGAGTCATTAAAACTTGTTTTTTAACCACTCCACAAATTTCTTGTTAACCAACTATAGTTTTGGCAAGTCGGTTAGGACATCTACTTTGTGCATGACACAAGTCATTTTCCAACAATTGTTTACAGACAGATTATTTCACTTATAATTCACTGTATCACAATTCCAGTGGGTCAGAAGTTTACATACACTAAGTTGACTGTGCCTTTAAACATCTTGGAAAATTCCAGAAAATTATGTCATGGCCTGTGGATGTATTTCAAGGCCTACTTTTCAACTCAGTGCCTCCTTGCTTGACAACATGGGAAAATAAGCCAAGACCTTCAGAAAACAAATTGTAGACCTCCACAAGTCTGGTTCATCCACAAGTTTGGTTCATCCTCCAAAAGTTTGGTTCATCCATCCAAGTCTGGTGAATCCTAAGCAAGTTTAAACACCATGGGACCACGCAGACGTCATACCGCTCAGGAAGGAGACACGTTCTGTCTCCTAGAGATGAACATACTTTGGTGCGAAAAGTCCAAATCAATCCCAGAACAAGAGCAAAGGACCTTGTGAAGATGCTGGAGGAAACAGGTACAAAAGTATCTACATGCATCTGCATGAACCCTGGCTAACAAGTTGAATCAGCAATGCAAAATTGGGTTTAATTATTTATTTACTAAATACCTAACTAATCACACAGAATTACACATACACATATTTAAATCATAACTTGATTACAAATTACGTCATAAAGGAAAAAGTCCCTAGCGGGTGGAACAGATATGACAGCTGGTTACACAAAAGAAAAGGGGCTGGGTTTGAGTGAAAGAGCGGGAAGACTGAGGAACAAAGGGCAAAGCTGTGCTATCGTAAATACAGTATATTTTGCATTCTAAATTACCGCCCATTTGGAAAAGGAAAATGCAGGTAGGTAGGTTGGTGATGGAAGGCCGTGTTGTGCAACCGAGTCCTTTGTCCTATGAAGAATGTCTCTAGTTGTCAATTGGATACGTTGAAGTAACGTCGTTGTGTGATAGAAGGGATACTCTGTCTGTTCCTTCCTAACCCTCATTTGCAGCGGCTGTTGTTAACTCAATGGCTAGGAGGTATCACTTCTGTAGTGAATAAGAGTTCAAAGTTCATACCATTCGCAACCAAAGCTCACGCTGATGTTGGCTTCGTTCTGTAGTTATTATTTGAACCATTCTGACATCGGACCGTCGTCCCCACATCCTCGGAACAGGAGGTTATATTGTCGTCAAGGGCTTATATAGGGAGGGCGTGTTTGAAAAGTTTTATAGCCCATGTCCCTTCACAGGGGTGGGCCACTGATTGAGCAGAGCCCTATTTTATGAAAACCCAAATCTCACATTTTAGAAGCTAAAATCACATTTCATCCCATCACAAATATTTTCATATTCAAACATTTAAAATAAACAACAATTTCATGTGAATCCGATAACTCTGATGTGTAAACTTTCCACTGTAGAGTTTGTCATCTTATCATTGATAAGAATGTTTCAGATGACAACTGAACTGACATCATATTCATTAAGTACCACCGCATATGTTCAATTGGTCGGATTACCAGAATATTGTTCATTTCCCCCCACCTTCTGATGTTCCCAGAATCTCTATGTTAACCAAAGGGGTTTGCAAATGTAACATCAGTAGGGTAGAGAGAGGAAAAAGGGGAGAAGAGGTATTTATGACTGTCATAAACCTCCCCCCAGGCCAACGTCATGACATGATCCCAATTGACCTAAAACAGGGAATTTTTACTCTGATGAAATGTCAGGAATTGTGAAAAACTGAGTTTAAATGTATTTGGCTAAGGTGTATGTAAACTTCCGACTTCAACTGTATAAGCTTTGGCTCTGTCGTATGCTCTCAAGGCCTGTCACAGCTTTCTTCTGTTGAAAGAGAGGCGGACCAAAACGCAGCGTGGTTATTGTGATACATCTTTAATAAAGATGAAAATAGAACAATATACAAAAAACAAGAAACGTGAAAAACCGAAAACAGTCCTATCTGGTGTAACAAACACAAAGACAGGAACAATCACCCACAAAACCCAACACAAAACAGGCTACCTAAATATGGCTCCCAATCAGAGACAATGACTAACACCTGCCTCTGATTGAGAACCATATCAGGCCCAAACACAGAAACAGACAAACAAGACATCCAACATAGAATGCCCACTCAGATCACACCCTGACCAAACAAAACATAGAACATACAAAGCAAACTATGGTCAGGGTGTGACAAGGCCTCTATTGTAAGGTTGGTCTGTGGTCTGTAGTCTGTAGTCTGTGGAGGGGAGGGAGCTGGCCATGGTGCTGAATAAGGACTAAACTTAATGATGTAACTGAGAGTTCAGGTTAGGGATAGAGCTCAAGATCTACACATGCTTCTCCACTGTTGCCATCTTGGAAAGGAGTCACCTAGCCATAAGAAAGCACACAGTCATATTGGCACCACCTGCTACACTAGGAAGAAGCAAAAGTACTCTGAAATCACTGAATTGAATCTCCACATTACTCAACAAGGTTGACTATACGTGTGATAAATCAACCAAATGCTCATCCTAACCAATACCTACACCTCCACACCGGTGAAGGCTGCTGAGTGGAGGACGGCTCATAACAATGGCTGGAATCGAGTCAATGGGATGTTATCAACCACGTGTTTGATGAGTTTGATACCATTCCAGGTGTTATTATGAGCCCTCCCCAACTCAGCAGCCTCCACTGTTCAGCATTATAGGCCTATATGACATAATGTGAGCAGCAGCAGACATTGGCTAACTGCCACCTCTGAAACAGCGGTTGTTGGGTGGCTCTATGGAAATTAGGTTTACTTTACTTCAAGCATGTTAATGTGGCTAATCCCCAGATTACGTGCCCATTTTCAAGGTGCTATTACATCACTGAGTGTGAGGATCACCATAATAACGGCTTCTCGTTTCCACCTAATCCTGCAGCATTTTATTATCAAACCAGGTGGCGGGTGATCGGGAATGATGCGGGCCTTAAGGCTCTTTGTCCTCAACACAAAGGGACGGATCAAAAGTGTAACAGGATGCGTCTTGCTTTCTGAGACACTGAGACATAAGAGCAGTACAAGATGGTAACCTATAAGGCAAAGTCCTGCCACCTTGGGGAGAGCAGTTATGGTTGTATCCCGGGGGTTGGGTGCATCTGAATGTGATGATCTACTGTATCGTCCATGTTCCAACTCTAATCCACTGCTGGTTTCTAGGCAACAGTTGAGGAGGACAGATGGAAAGATGGGTCACTTACACAAAGGTGCATGAACCATGGTGCAGGATTGATAACCCACTGTAGGCCACAGAGATCCTATTAAATTTGATTTATAATATGCCATTCTATGCTGTAGGCCAACATCTCTTTACACACCAGGAATCAGGGGATGGTGTGTGTGCGTGTGTGTTTCATATTAGGAACGGTATAAGTAAACAAACAAGCAAATAGCGCCTATGGAGGCTGGGCGCCAATTGAGGCAATCTGAGATTCAGCACCATGGACAGTATTGATACTCTTGGATGTATAGTGTACAAGTAATAAAGGGATGGGGGCTGGTGAGGTCACGTATGAACTGTTTGTACCACTTACTGTTTTAAGAGACTTCAACGCAGTGGGCATGTATTTGACATCCATTTGATGGATATCATTCAACGACAGATATCCATTTGATATCCATTCATCATTAAATACCGTCTGGCCTCTCAGTCTGGCATGCTTGGAATATGCTGTCTCCGCCAACCAAAAATGTGGTAGTTCCAACATGGGCCACAAATATTAAATATTGAACATGTGATGTGTTTTAACTTTGTTGCATTGGATAAATCATGCACTCTGACGACATTATCTCCGTAAATCGTGTACAGTAGAATAACTATCATTAGTATTATTAAATATTACTTCAGTGAGAATACTCCAATTACAGATGTAGAATCTTAATTTAAAGTATGTAGTGTTTTTGAGGTTTAAAAAGGTTTCGGAAGTTTTCGGTTTCCACTTCCACATTTCAGATTAGATTGTCCTTTATGGAAAATGCATCAACCCCTACAATAATGTCCATTAATTATAATACACATAATAATTCAAATATTTCTGCAGGGTTATTTTCCTGCTGTAGAAAACTGGCTCGAATTAAGATCCTACATCTGTATGACAGATGCAGAGTGTGATAGTGGTGAATGTGAATAGAAGACTCAGTGCACAGATTCCCAGGGTTTTGTACAGAATACAGAAACTCTGAAGGGCAATACCTGTATCTGTAAGGTGTTCCCTTGAACCAGTCTAAAAGATCATCATGAAACCAGAGTCAAATTTAAATAGTCTAGTGGACAGACCATATGGTTCAGGAGAAAATGGCCTTTTTCATTAAACAAAAAATATTTTCAACAATGATGGCATTTAAAGCAACTCTGCAACAATTGAACTATTGACGTAGTCAACTGACACCAGTTCGGCCCCCCAAAATAACCACAAAGATATATAAAAGAGAAAGAAAGTTTAACAATATAAAGGTTTTTCTGTGTTGAAATCATCAGCAACTATATTCACTAGATTGATAGGTTATATTAGGTTCATATTTGACAGTTCTGAGATTGTATTTTTAACATAAGGGCGTCAGGTAGCCGACCGGTTAAGAGTGTTGGACCAGTAACCAAAATTCCAGAGCCTTTATATTTTTATCCTTTTTATTTATCTTACATTTTATTGAGAAATCCCCAGATTCTTGATTACTGGTAAATATCCAAAGTTACTGGGAATGTTCACTCTCTTTGGACAACCCCAATAAGGAATGACTATCAGCTGACCTGAAAAAGTTCAATTTCAACGATAGTAGAGATGATCAGAGGGGCAGAATTTCCACTATGTTTACCAGGGCAGAAGTATGGATAGAGTTTCTCAGTGAAGGTGTAGTCAATGAAAGACCTGGCCTCCACATCACAGAAGGAGACCTGACCCTCTTCATAATTCACAAACACTCCCACCTTCTGTGACTTCTCTCTCGGGGAGAAACATGGACGCAACAGTGCTGTACTCATCTCCATTCCTCAGTGACAGAATCCAGAATTAATTCCCAGTGCTCAA
Organism: Oncorhynchus clarkii lewisi; assembly: GCF_045791955.1. Taxonomy (NCBI): domain Eukaryota; kingdom Metazoa; phylum Chordata; class Actinopteri; order Salmoniformes; family Salmonidae; genus Oncorhynchus; species Oncorhynchus clarkii. Next base: position 25,398,886 of record NC_092173.1, on the reverse strand, counting down.
TGTAATCTTCCCCTTCCTGTTGATGGACTCTGGCCTTCATATTACAGTTAACCGAACACACTGTTCCCAGGCCGTCATTGAAAATAAGAATTTGTTCTTAACTGACTTGCCTAGTTAAATAAATGTAAATAAAATAAATATAGACTAGTCAGTCTTCCCCTTAACCTCCCACTCATAGTGGAATCTCCCTGAAGAGAAACCCTCCTTTCCCAGGACATAAAAGGAAGTAGTATCAAACCTTGCTGGTTTGTCAGGAAGATCCTGTTTTATATCATCAAGTCTTACTTGTTTCCCATTCTCAGACAGGTAGTTTGCTGTATCAGGGTCCAGAGTCACATCCACTGCATACTGATGCATCCTCTGTTGCTCAGAATCACACAATGACTTATGTAGTCCTGGTTCTCAGAGCCTCCTCCAGCTGATACAGAGCTCTCCTCAGGTTTCCTACACAGAGCTTAGTGTAAATACTGATCTAGTCCATGGTGGGATGAAAGCTACAGAGGGATGCAGAGCTCTGGAGAAGGTGGAAGTGGTTAAGGAGTAACAATAAAATAACCCTACCGATACAGAGTAGCAATTTTATTAGATGTTCAGGAGTCTTATGACCTGGGGGTAGAAGCTGTTAAGAAGCCTTTTGGACCTAGACTTGGCACTCCGGTACCTAGACCACCTTCATGTAGTAAGTCTGGCTTTTCTAAAAATCTGCGCACCAGTTCAGTGAAGGGTTCCATGGTTTTTGCTTTCTCTCTCTCTGTGTATTACTTTCTGAGATCTACTGTGTTTCATTTCTTGAATCTTCTGCAGTCTCTCCCGGATCAGATCCTGGATCAGATGCTGCTCTTCTGCCTATGTCTTCCCCAGCTGAGCCTTCTTCTCTTCCCATAGAGGAACAGTGTTGTGAACTTTGTGGTCTGTCTCAATGCAAAACTGGCACACACATATTTGGTCAGTCCTACAGAACAGCTATAGGAATTTGTTGTGATTCTTACACATCTTGTCTTCTTCCGGGTTGTCCACGGTCAATCAGCGTGTGTCTCTTTAGTGCTGGGGATATCTGATGAGGCTACAGGTGAGTCTCACAGTAAGAGGTCAGACACACCAGTCAGAACTTCCAGGAATGAGCTTCCAGGCCTTGAGCCAGTATCCACTGATGCAGGCCATGCAGAAGTGTCCACATGGAGTTGTGGCTGGTTTAGTAAACACATCCAGAGATAGAGCACAAGAACTGCACTTCAGACTGGGGACTGCTGGTGGTAGCTATATCTAGACAGACCAAAGGTAACCGGCAGCTAGCAAGACCGTAGGAATAAACAAACCCAGCTTTAGAAAAGTGTCAAGGATGGTTTTGTATGTCCTAATACCAACTAATCTGTGTCATGTCTTTACTATCATTAACTGAAGACTGATAGTTTTTATCAAAGATTCTCTGAAATTAGTTACTATGCGATCAACTGATTAATCACGTAACTAATTAACTATGAAATCGGGGTACCAAGGAAAAATATTCAGATTACAAAATTATCATTTCCTAAAATAACTTTTCAGATATTTTATCTGATCAATTAGTCTTCAAATTAATTAACTATTTACTTTACCTCACGTTAGTCTCATTCCAAACGTAGATGCATAGATGACCAGCAGGGTCAAAAAATAATCAGTGGTTGTAGAGGGTACAGCAGATCAACAGCTCAAATGTTTTTCATAGCATTCGGAGGTTGAGACAGCAGTATATACAGTATATAAAGTGGGGCAAAAAAGTATTTAGTCAGCCACCAATTGTGCAAGTTCTCCCACTTAAAAAGATGAGAGAGGCCTGTAATTTTCATCATAGGTACACTTCAACTATGACAGACAAAATGAGAAAAACAAATCCAGAAATCACATTGTAGGATTTTTAATTAATTTATTTGCAAATTATGGTAGAAAATAAGTATTTGGTCAATAACAAAAGTTTATCTCAATACTTTGTTATATACCCTTTGTTGGCAATGACAGAGGTCAAATGTTTTCTGTAAGTCTTCACAAGGTTTTCACACACTGTTGCTGGTATTTTGGCCCATTCCTCCATGCAGATCTCCTCTAGAGCAGTGATATTTTGGGGCTGTTGCTGGGCAACACAGACTTTCAACTCCCTCCAAAGATTTTCTATGGGGTTGAGATCTGGAGACTGGCTAGGCCACTCCAGGACCTTGAAATGCTTCTTACGAAGCCACTCCTTCGTTGCCCGGGCGGTGTGTTTGGGATCATTGTCATGCTGAAAGACCCAGCCACATTTCATCTTCAATGCCCTTGCTGATGGTAGGCTTTGTTACTTTGGTCCCAGCTCCCTGCAAGTCATTCACTAGGTCCCCTCGAGTGGTTCTGGGAGTTTTGCTCAACGTTCTTGTGATCATTTTGACCCCACGGGGTGAGATCTTACGTGGAGCCCCAGATCGAGGGAGATTATCAGTGGTGTTGTATGTCTTCCATTTCCTAATAATAGCTCCCACAGTTGATTTCTTCAAACCAAGCTGCTTACCTATTGCAGATTCAGTCTTCCCAGCCTGGTGCAGGTCTACAATTTTGTTTCTGGTGTCATTTGACAGCTCTTTGGTCTTGACCATAGTGGAGTTTGGAGTGTGACTGTTTGAGGTTGTGGACAGGTGTCTTTTATACTGATAACAAGTTCAAATAGGTGCCATTAATACAGGTAACGAGTGAAGGACAGAGGAGCCTCTTAAAGAAGAAGTTACAGGTCTGTGAGAGCCAGAAATCTTGCTTGTTTGTAGGTGACCACATACTTATTTTCCACCATAATTTGCAAATAAATTCATAAAAAGTCCTACAATGTGATTTTCTGGATTTTTTTTTCTCATTTTGTCTGTCATAGTTAAAGTGAACCTATGATGAAAATTACAGGCACCTCTCATCTTTTTAAGTGGGAGAACTTGCACAATTGGTGGCTGACTAAATACTCTTTTTTGCCCCACTGTATATATCAGTGGAGGTTCCTCAGAGGAGGAAGGGGAGGACCATCCTCCTCAGTGAATTTCATAAAAATGATAAATAAACTATACTAAATACAATCACAGGTCACCAAAAAATTTATTAAAACATGCTATTTTGCAATAAAGGTCGGCAGATCCCTCAACAGCACTCTGTAGGGTAGCACCATGGTGTAGCCGAAGAACAGATAGCTTCCGTTCTCGTCTGGGTACAAGGAATCCAATACAAAACCTAGGAGGCTCATGGTTGTCACCCCCTTCCATAGACTTACACAGTCATTATGACAACATCTCCAATCCATAATCACATCTAGAATCGGCTTTCTATTTCGCAACAAAGCCTCCTTCACACACGCCACCAAACTTACCCCAGTTAAAATGACTGTTCTAGCGATCCTTGACTTCGGCGATGTCATCTACAAAATAGCTTCCAATACTCTACTCAGCAAACTGGAAGCAGTCTTTCACAGTGCCATCCGTTTTGTTTACCAAAGCCCCTTGTACCACCCACCACAGTGACCTGTATGCTCTCATTGGCTGGCCCTCGCTTCATATTCATCGCAAAACCCACTGGCTCCAGGTCATCTATAAGTCTTTGCTAGGTAAAGCCCAGCTTTATCTCAGCTCACTGGTCACCATAGCAGCACCCACCCGTAGCACGCGCTCCAGCAGGTATATTTCACTGGTCACCCCCAAAGCCAACATCTCCTTCGGCCGCCTTTCCTTCCCGTTCTCTGCTGCCAACGACTGGAACGAACTGCAAAAATCGCTTAAACTGGAGACTCATGTCTCCCTCACTGGCTATAAGCACCAGCTGTCAGAGCAGCTCACAGATCACTGCACCTGTACATAGCTCATCTATAAATAGCTCATCCAACTACCTCATCCCCATACTGTTATTTTTATTTTTTATTTTGCTCCTTTGCACCCCAGTATCTCTACTTGCACTCATCTTCTGCACATCTATCACGCCAGTGTTTAATTGTTAAATTGTAATTATTTCACCACTATGGCCTATTTATTACCTTACCCCCCTTGTCTTACCTCATTTGTACACATTGCATATAGACTTTTTCTATTGTATTATTGACTGTATGTTTGTTTGTTCCATGTGTAACTCTGTTGTTGTTTGTGTCGCACTGCTTTGCTTTATCTTCGCCAGGTCGCAATTGTAAATGAGAACTTGTTCTCAACTAGCCTACCTGGTTATATAAAGGTGAAATAAAACATAAATAAAAACAATATATATTTTCCACCATCACCAAAGGGCTATCCAAGTAATTACAACTGTCCTCAAAGAGCAAGTAACTGTAAGGGTTTTCTTGGTGAGAAGGAGAGTCGGACCAAAATGCAGCGTGTAGATTGCGATCCATGTTTATTCAATAAACTAAACACGAATCTAAATACAAACACTACAACACAATAAACGTAACGAAAACCGAAACAGCCTATACTAGTGTAAACTAACACAGAATAAGGACATCAAGACACTAAGGACAATCACCCACGACAAACTCAAAGAATATGGCTGCCTAAATATGGTTCCCAATCAGAGACAACGATAAACACCTGCCTCTGATTGAGAACCACTCCAGACAGCCATAGACTTTGCTAGATAACCCCACTAGCTACAATCCCAATACATACACACCAAAACCTCAGGACAAAACACACCACAATACAAAAAACCCGATGCCACACCCTGGCCTGACCCAATGCATGAAGAAAAACAAAAATACCTCGACCAGGGCGTGACAGAACCCCCCCCCCCCCCCCTAAGGTGCGGACTCCCGAACACACCTCAAAACAATAGGGAGGGTCCGGGTGGGCGTCTGTCCATGGTGGCGGCTCCGGCGCGGGACGTGGAACCCACTCAGTCAATGTCTTAGTCCCCTCTCCTCGCGTCCCTGGATAGTCCACCCTCGCCGCCGACCATGGCCTAGTAGTCCTCACCCAGAAACCCACTGGACTGAGGAGCAGATCGGGACTGAAGGACAGCTCGGGACTGAGGCAGCTCGGGACTGAGGGGAAGCTCGGGAGTGAGAGAAAGCTCGGGAGGGAGAGAAAGCTCGGGAGTGAGAGAAAGCTCGGGAGTGAGAGAAAGCTCGGGAGTGAGAGAAAGCTCGGGAGTGAGAGAAAGCTCAGGCAGGTAGGTAGATCTACCAGATCCTGGCTGGCTGGTGGTTTTAGCAGATCCTGGCTGACTGGCGGATCTGGCGGATCCTGGCCGACTGGCGGATCCCGGCCGACTGGCGGATCCCGGCCGACTGGCGGATCCCGGCCGACTGGCAGATCCTGGCAGATCCCGGCTGACTGGCGGATCCGGAAAAGTCTGGTTGACTGGCAGATCCTTAAGAGCCTGGTTGACTGGCAGATCCGGAAGAGCCTGGTTGACTGGCAGATCCGGAAGAGCCTGGTTGACTGGCAGATCCGGAAGAGCCTGGTTGACTGGCAGATCCGGAAGAGCCTGGTTGACTGGCAGATCCGGAAGAGCCTGGTTGACTGGCAGATCCGGAAGAGCCTGGTTGACTGGCAGATCCGGAAGAGCCTGGTTGACTGGCAGATCCGGAAGAGCCTGGTTGACTGGCAGATCCGGAAGAGCCTGGTTGACTGGCAGATCCGGAAGAGCCTGGTTGACTGGCAGATCCGGAAGAGCCTGGCTGACTGGCAGATCCGGAAGAGCCTGGCTGACTGGCAGATCCGGAAGAGCCTGGCTGACTGGCAGATCCGGAAGAGTCTGGCTGACTGGCAGATCCGGAAGAGTCTGGCTGACTGGCAGATCCGGAAGAGTCTGGCTGACTGGCAGATCCGGAAGAGTCTGGCTGACTGGCAGATCCGGAAGAGTCTGGCTGACAGGCAGATCCGGAAGAGTCTGGCTGACTGGCAGATCCGGAAGAGTCTGGCTGACTGGCAGATCCGGAAGAGTCTGGCTGACTGGCAGATCCGGAAGAGTCTGGCTGACTGGCAGATCCGGAAGAGTCTGGCTGACTGGCAGATCCGGAAGAGTCTGGCTGACTGGCAGATCCGGAAGAGTCTGGCTGACTGGCAGATCCGGAAGAGTCTGGCTGACTGGCGGATCCGGAAGAGTCTGGCTGACTGGCAGATCCGGAAGAGTCTGGCTGACTGGCGGATCCGGAAGAGTCTGGCTGACTGGCGGATCTGGAAGAGTCTGGCTGACTGGCGGATCTGGAAGAGTCTGGCTGACTGGCGGATCTGGAAGAGTCTGGCTGACTGGCGGATCTGGAAGAGTCTGGCTGACTGGCGGATCCTGACAGACTGAAAGATCTGGCTGCTTCATACAGTCTGGCGGCTCTGGCTGCTCCATGCTGACTGACGGCTCTGGCTGCTCCATGTAGGCTGACAGCTCTGGCGGCTTCTTACAGACTGGCAGCTCTGGCTGCTCCGTGCAGAATGGCAGCTCCTTGCAGACTGGCAGCTCCTTACAGACTGGCAGCTCCTTACAGACTGGCAGCTCCTTGCAGACTGGCAGCTCCTTGCAGACTGGCAGCTCCTTGCAGACTGGCAGCTCGGGCTGCTTCATGCAGACTGAGAGCTCGGGCTGCTCCATGCAGACTGACAGCTCGGGCTGCTCCATGCAGACTGACAGCTCGGGCTGCTCCATGCAGACTGACAGCTCGGGCTGCTCCATGCAGACTGACAGCTCGGGCTGCTCCATGCAGACTGACAGCTCAGGCTGCTCCATGCAGACTGACAGCTCAGGCTGCTCCATGCAGACTGACAGCTCTGGCTGCTCCATGCAGACTGACAGCTCTGGCTGCTCCATGCAGACTGACAGCTCTGGCTGCTCCATGCAGACTGACATCTCTGGCTGCTCCATGCAGACTGACAGCTCTGGCTGCTCCATGCAGACTGGCAGCTCTGGCTGCTCCATGCAGGCTGGCAGCTCTGGCTGCTCCATGCAGGCTGGCAGCTCTGGCTGCTCCATGCAGGCTGGCAGCTCTGGCTGCTCCATGCAGGCTGGCAGCTCTGGCTGCTCCATGCAGGCTGGCAGCTCTGGCTGCTCCATGCAGGCTGGCAGCTCTGGCTGCTCCATGCAGGCTGGCAGCTCTGGCTGCTCCATGCAGGCTGGCAGCTCTGGCTTCTCCATGCAGGCTGGCAGCTCTGGCTGCTCTATGCAGGCTGGCAGCTCTGGCTGCGCTGAACAGGCGGGAGACTCCGGCAGCGCAGGAGAGGAGAAAGGCTCTGGCTGCGCTAAACAAGCGGGAGACTCCAGCAGCGCAGGAGAGGAGAAAGGCTCTGGCTGCGCTAAACAGGCGAGGCGCGCTGAAGGCCTGATGCGTGGTGCTGGAACTGGTGGTACTGGATCGAGGACATGCACAGGAAGCCTGGTGCGGGGAGCTGCTTCCGGAGGACTGGAGTGTGGAGGTGGCACAGGATGGGCTAGATCGTGAAGGCGTACTGGAGATCTTGAGAGCAGTGTTGGCACAGGACGTGCAAGGCTAGGAATGTGCACAGGAGGCCTGGTGCGTGAGGCTGGCACCGACTTCACCAGCCGACTAACACGCACCTCAGGACGAGTATGGAGCGCTAACCCAGGTGCCATCAAATCCCCAACACGTTCCGTCGGGCGAATTCCATGCAAAAAGCAACAACACAGCAACTCCCTCATTTCTCTCTCCTCCAATTTCCCCATTAACTCCTTCACAGTCTCTGTTTCACTCACCTCCAACACCGGCTCTGGTTCTGGTCTCCTCCTTGGCTCCTCACGATAAACAGGGAGAGTTGGCTCAGGTCTGACTCCTGACTCTGCCACACTCTCCCTGAGCCCCCCCCCCCCAATACATTTTTGGGGCTGATTCTCAGGCTTCCATCCGCTACACCGTGCTGCCTCCTCATATCTGCGCCTCTCAGCTTTCGCCGCCTACAGTTCTTCCTTGGGGCGGCGATATTCTCCAGGCTGAGCCCAGGGTCCTTTACCGTCCAGTTCTTCCTCCCATGTCCATTTCTCCAGGTGGTGCAGCCTCTCCCACTGCAGCTGCTGCTGCTGCTGCTGCCTCTGTTGCCTCTCCTGTGGCTCCTGCCTGTTAACACGCTGCTTGGTCCGTTGGTGGTGGGTGATTCTGTAACGGTTTTCTTGGTGAGAAGGAGTCGGACCAAAATGCAGCGTGTAGATTGCGATCCATGTTTATTCAATAAACGAAACACGAATCTAAATACAAACACTACAACACAATAAACGTAACGAAAACCGAAACAGCCTATACTAGTGTAAACTAACACAGAATAAGGACATCAAGACACTAAGGACAATCACCCACGACAAACTCAAAGAATATGGCTGCCTAAATATGGTTCCCAATCAGAGACAACGATAAACACCTGCCTCTGATTGAGAACCACTCCAGACAGCCATAGACTTTGCTAGATAACCCCACTAGCTACAATCCCAATACATACACACCAAAACCCCAGGACAAAACACACCACAATACAAAAAACCCGATGCCACACCCTGGCCTGACCCAATACATGAAGAAAAACACAAAATACCTCGACCAGGGCGTGACAGTAACCCAACTAATGTATTGGCCAATTGATTGAAAATAATTGCATTGATGGCCTTACTGCCTTCGTTTTCCTGTTAAGTTGATGTCCGTTCCTGTGTAGAAATCTAATTAGCATAAACAAATGTAAAATGCTAATGAATCTCTGTGAAGAAACAGCTAGTCACATGAATAAGAAGTGCAATATCTAGAGCAAGTCACACTAATAAACTATAGGTCTGTTTGGTTTATAAATTAATTAAATAATAAAGGATCCAGGACACTCAGTGACAAGGGAGTCAGCTGTTTTTATTTGAACGCATTCAATGGATATATGTCATACCTGAATAAATCCAGTAGGGGGAAACATATTCAAAGCAAAGGAATGACGGATCAGTCTTGAGCCATAATGTCAATCTCTGGTAGCCTATCACTGTCTCTACTACTCTAACGCTAGATGGGGCTGAAAATGCAATGGGGTACCAATACATCATTGGGGTACGTGAGTTTCGGGCTCTGAAATATAATTTCAAAACATAGTGAGATTGGGCTATCATATTACTGTCCATGGGATGACAATCGATAGGCTATATTTGTTAATGATACTGTAGGCCCATTAACTCAACTCTGGACCTGTAAACCAGATCCACTGCTTTTGTGAATGGTTCCTCTCTAATCAGGATCTGATTTAGACCTGTGACACCAGGTGGGTGCAATTCATTTTCAGAAAACCAGCAAGCTCCGGACCTAGGTAAGATTTGAATACCTCTGATGTAGGTTAATACTTGCATTCATATATCCCAGTAATTTGAAGTAGCTAATCACTTGGAAATTATTATGTTGTAGTTATACACGTGCCGCGTTCAACGAATCAGCAAGTCGGACATTTTCGAGTTTCCTAGTTCCAACTAGCACATGAACGCGGCATTTATTTTAAGGGTGTCATAGTCAAACAATTGCAAAGTTTCAGTTTTTTTTAAATCAAACATACCTCGATACTGGTAGATACATACCAGTTAAATGAACAACCAAAAATGTGTAGCCTAAATTATAATATTTCGTGGACAGACTACGTACATCGAGCATATGACCAATTACACGAGACTTTAGTAAAACATATATATATATTGGTATTATTGAAATTACAGTAACAAATTAACAGGACATCACTACAATTATATTTTATTCTTATGAAACTAAATAAAATAATAAAACAAAAAAAGGCCAGGGGTTACATTTGCATAAACCTATGGTACAGTTGTAAGAATGAATTGTTTTGTTTTTTGTCATTGACTAAATCTAGAGATGTTTGGGAACAGATTTTAATTATTTTATTTTGTGTATGTAAAATTTACCAGAGAAAATTAAGACATTAACTATTAATTAAGTAGGAGTAGGGGAAACTTTTATACACATTGTTTATGAGTGTGACTCTGAAGTTATTTTTGAGCGAGCTAAGTAATTGCATGTTTTACTTCGTTAATAACAACGAAATATGTCATATGTTTTTATTCAAATCAAATCAAAGCTACAACACGAGGTTTTAGTTCTGGGTTATCCCAGATTACCTATATTACGACATCGTGGAACTATCCTTCGTCGCGGAGGGCATATTGCGCATTGCTGTAGTCCGCGGAAGGATATGGAATAAAAGATTTGTCACAGTACTCGCTTCGTCATTTGTTATGTATTGACATAGGTTAAATTTGTCAGTAGACAAGGCTGTACCTGGCCAATGTGATTGGAAGGGGAAAGACGAAGCCAAAATAATTTAGCAGATTAACTGTATTAAGGGACATACATTCAATGGTTTTACTTGTCGTACGGTAAATGTGAATTTGAATCGGTTGCCATGTCCTTGCTGACCCAAGTATTTTCGCCCTGTGACTGAGATTTGATGACCAATGATGAAAATCAAGGAATTTGAATAGATGCGATTTGGATAACATTGAAGAGAATCGCACGAACGTCAATGTTTTCCAAGCAGAGAGAAGTCTTCTGGATAGAACATCTCACCAGAGGACTAGTATGACAGTAAACTGACTGACACGAATTCTATTGAAACTCAGTAGTGTTGAATTTCATAGCTTTCCAGGAAAATTTATGGGCCTGCATTTGAGATGTTCTTGCAATAACCTGCGATAATCGGATCATTGCTAGTTGTGATCCGTCAATTCAATTGATATTCTGTTTAGGTAGCATGAAGCTAACGTTAAAGCTAACTAGCTACTGTATATAAGATGCTGTTAGCATGGTTGTTTGCCAGCAACAATGGGCAACATGACGTATGTCACAGCATGTCACTCTCTGGTTATATAGTAGAAGTGTCTGTGGGTGTTTGAAGCTTGCAATCTATTTATCCAGAATACTTGACATCATGTAGAATGTCAAGCAAAGCAGTTTTGAGCTAACTAAATGCACATATTTGTAGGTAGCTAGCCAGTGTATAACGTTAGCAATTGGGGTCAGAAAATGACAGCTGGCAGTAGGGACTGACATTGTGTACCTTGGGATTGTGTCCAGCCATGCATAAAGCTGACTGCATTGTCTGATTCTGGAAATAGTTTAACGTCAAACATTACAGAATCTGTTGTAGTTGGCTTCTGACAGGAAATAGTTTGACACTAGCTCCAGTTTTGCAGTCTCAGGCAATATCAAAGGTGGACTGGAATGCACGCTTGTCCTTGTAAAACTGACTTGTATTGTGTAAACGCCACAATCACTAGTTTGCTTGACAGCTAAAGCAACGTTTAGGTGGATACATTATTGGACCAGGGTTCTGATATCAAAAGAGAGCATCCTTCAACGTGCCTCACTGAAGAAAGAACCTTAAGACACCTGACCTAAATTGGACGGTTACTTTGACAATGGAGACGGTTGGAGACTTTGAATACAGCAGAAAGGACTTGGTGGGACATGGGGCTTTCGCTGTGGTGTTCAAAGGAAGGCACAGAAAGGTAACTATCTGGAACATAGAAGGTCTGCATCTCCATCTTTCCCATTGCTTTGCTTGCACCCTCCCTCCTCTTTTTTTTCTCTATGATGTTATGTGAGAGTAGTGATGTTTATATAAATCTAGGTCAGTGGCATTGCACTGCAGTAAATAAAATGGCATAATGGCATAATTTTGTTTAGTTTTCCTTCAACTAACTAGACATAAATATTAGTTACGACAGTGATGCAAAAAATTGCAGTTAAATCCATTCTATCCGTTCATAGTCTTCACTGTATTCAAATATAACAATGTTATATACATGTTTGATCATGCATGTTATTGTGTTTCATAAGCCTCGATCATGTGATGATGTTGTGCAATCTTGCGTTATGGTCTGGCACTGGGTGCAGAGAGATGCGAGCCGTTCATTCATGAAACGGATGACTCAAACAGCAGTGAATAGCTCGCTGACGTAGCCAGCCAGCCTAGATAAGGTGGAAAAAGAGCATGTTTGTTTGTTTTTCCTCCTTAAAGGACTTCTTTCTCCATCTTCAGTCAGGATATGAGCAATAGTCTACATCTCTATGTAATCCTTTTTTTTTATATCAACAATGGAATGCGATGATAGTCATCCTATTAGCTTGATTGTCCACACACTCACAGTGATGATAAGCATCTTGACTGACTGACAGGACTGTGGTGACTGTCCATGATGGGGATGTGGACCAAACAGTGTTCTGTTGATCCAGGTGCAGCTGAAGGACGGTCAGAGAGTAGAGACTGTTACATATTTCTGAGCCTGCTCCACATCTATCTCACTGTGTGATGTATCCAGGGATTATGTTACCATGCTACCCTATTGCCACTGTGTAGTGTACAGTATTGTATTAATTTATTCTGAGAGCAGAACATCAGTATGCAAATATTCATAATACAGTAGGTAGCAGGTAGCTACTCCAATGGTGAAGGTATGTCAACATTAAGACAATATGGATACAATAACAGGGGTGTCAAATTCACACACAAACCATATTGATAAAATACAAGGAATTTGCGGGCCAGACATTTTACATAAAAGGGATGATATCATCATGGTACCCTATTGCCACTGTGCAGTATCAAACTTTATTTGTCACATGCGCCGAATACAAGTGTGGACTTTACCGTGAAATGCTTACTTACAAGCCCTTAACCAACAGTGCAGTTCAAGAAGAAGAAAATATTTACCACGTAGACTATAATAAAAAGTAACACAATAAGAATAACAATAACGAGGCTAAATACAGGGGGCACCGGTACCGAGTCAGAGCGCAGGGGTACAGGCTAGTTGAGGTAATCTGTACATGTAGGTAGGGGCAAAGTGACTATGCATAGGTAACAAACAAACAGCGAGTAGCAGCAGTGTACAAAAGGGAGAGGGTTCGATGTAAATTGTCCGGTGGCGATTTTATGACTTGTTCAGCAGTCATGGCTTGGGGGTAGAAGCTGCTGAGGAGCCTTTTGGTCCTAGACTTGGCGCTCCGGCACCGCTACCTGTGCGGTAGCAGACAAAACGGTATAACTTGGGTGGCTGGAGTCTCTGACAATTTTATGGGCTTTCCTCTCGCACTACCATCTGTCGAGTTCTCATTTGCAACTGCGACCTGGCCAAGATAAGGCATAGCCGCCAGTATTAGGCAAATAATTACAATTATGCAGATTAACGCTGGAGTGATAAATGATCAGATGGTTATGTAAAGGTAGAGATATTAGTGTGCAAAAGAGCAGAAAAATAAATAAAGGTCCAATGGATGGTTCCATCACAGGCAGCAGAGAACTGGAACGAAAGGCGGCCAAATGAGGTGTTGGAGCTGGAGCGCGTGCTACGGATGGGTGTTGCCCTGAGATAAGGCGGAGCTTTACCTAGCATGGACTTGTGATGCACGGATGAGCCGTGAAGGAGGCTTTTCGCACTACCATCTGTCGCTCCATCCGCCACAGGATGTTTTTGTGCTGGTCGAGGGCAGTCAGAGTGCCAGGGGCTATAGCAGTTCTGCATTTTTTTGCCTAAAATGGTGAGGAAGTTATACCAGGCGGTGAGGCAACTGGTCAGGCCTGGAATGCGTTTGACTCGACTGCGGCTCCGTGGTACAGGCAGCTGTAGAAACAGCGGAGGTGTATTTGGAGGGCCAGTTGGTCAGGATGAGGTCAGATGCCGAGCAGTTGCCATACCAGGCGGTGAGGCAACTGGTCAGGATGCTCCCGATGGTGCAGCTGTAGAACCTTTTGAGGATCTGGGGACCCATGCCAAATCCTTTCAGTCTCCTGAGGGGGAAAAGGTTTTGTCGTGCCCTCTTCACGACTGTCTTGGTATGTTTGGACCATGATAGTTTGTTGGTGATGTGGACACCCAGGAACATGAAACTCTCAACCCGCTCCACTACAGCCCCCTCAATGTTAATGGTGGCCTGTTCGGCCTGCCTTTTCCTGTAGTCCACGATCAGCTCCTTTTGTCTTTCTCACATTGAGGGAGAGGTTGTTGTCCTGGCACCACAATACCAGTTCTCTGACCTCCCTATAGGCCGCCTCGTTGTCGGTGATCAGGCCTACCTACCACTGTTGTGTCGTCAGCAAACGTAATGATGGTGTTGGAGTCGTGTTTGGCCACGCAGTCGTGGGTGACCAGGGAGTACAAGAGGGGACGAAGTACACACCCCAGAGGAGCCCCAGTGTTAAGGATCAGCGTGGCAGACTTGTTGTTGCCTACTCTTACCACCTGGGGGCAGCCCATCAGGAAGTCCAGGATCCATTTGCAGAGGGAGGTGTTTAGTCCCAGAGTCCTTAGCTTAGTGATGAGCTTCGTGGGCACTATGGTGTTGAACGCTGAGCTGTAGTCGGTGAATATTCTCACATAGGGGTTCCTTTTGTCCAGGTGAGAAAGGGCAGTGTGCAGTGCAATTGAGATTGCGTCATCTGTGGATCTGTTGGGGTGGTATGTGAATTGGAGTGGGTCTAAGGTGTCCGGGAGGATGCTGTTGATGTGAGCCATAACCAGCCATCGTTTCGGCAGGTTACCTTTGCTTCCTTGGGCACAGGGACTATGGTGGTCTGCTTGAAACATGTAGGTATTATAGACTCGGTCAGGGAGAGGTTGAAAATGTCAGTGAAGACACCTGACAGTTGGTCCGCACATGCTTTGAGTACACGTCCTGGTAATCCGTCTGGCCCAGCGGCTTTGTGAATGTTGACCTGTTTAAAGGTTTTATTCACATTGACTAGAGCGTTATCGCACAGTCACTTAGAACAGCTGGTGCTCTCGTGCATGCTTCAGTGTTGCTTGCCTTGAAGTGAACATAAAAGGCTTTTAGCTCATCTGGTAGGCTCGCGTCACGGGGCAGCTCGCGTCTGAGTTTCCTTTTGTTGTCTGTTTATAGTTTAAGCCCTGCAACATCCAACGAACATCAGAGACGGTGTAGTAGGATTTAATCTTAATCCTGTATTGACGCTTTGCTTGTTTGATGGTTCATCTGAGGGCATTGCAGGATTTCTTGTAAGCGTCCGGATTAGTCTCCCGCTCCTTGAAAGAGGCAGCTGTAGCCTTTAGCTCGATGCAGATGTTGCCTGTATTCCATGGCTTCTGGTTGGGATATGTACGTACAGCCACTGTGGGACGACGTCATTGATGCATGACGTCATCGATGTACTTATTGATGAAGCCGATGACTGAGGTGGTATACTCCTCAATGCCATTGGATGAATCTCGGAACATATTCCATTCTGTGCTTGCAAAACAGTCCTGTAGCGTAGCATCTGCGTCATCTGACCACTTCCATATTGAGCAAGTCACTGGTACTTCCTGCTAGAGTTTTTGCTTGTTAAGCAGGAATCAGGAGGATAGAATTGTGGTCAGATTTGCCAAATGGAGGGTGTGGGGGAGCTATGTGTGTATCTCTGTGAATAGAGTAAAGGTGATCTAGGATTTAAAAAATTCCCTGGTTGCACATGTGACATGCTGTAAAAAGTTTGGTTAAACTGATTTAAGTTTGCCTGCATTAAAGTCCCCAGCCACTAGGAGCGCCGCTTCTGGGTGAGCATTTTCTTCTTTGCTTATGGCCTTATAGAGTTGGTAGAGTGAGCTTTGTGGTGGTAAATAACATTTGTCCAGCCTTTGCTGCAATGCTTACAGATGTGCATAATATGCTGTGACCCTAATCAAAACGTTTTTAATAACTCCAAATAACAAAAACGTTGCTAGGTTGTTGTAACATTTGAAATTGAAACATGTTTTTTTTATTCATTGCCGCAAGCGCATCAGGCTGTAATTTGACTCAACTGTTGACTCATTTATACTCATTGTGTGTCCTATTGTCCTTTAGTAGTAACTTATACCCGCTTGTGAATCCTTTATCTTGTAACTTTTTGACAACCAAGTTAAAATTCTGTGTGCTACAGCAATGAACTGTTAGAACCAACACTTGGCATGGACATTTAGCCTACAACAGTTTAAACTTTCGGTCTGGTAGAAGATTAGGTCAGTGGCATTCATGATGATACAGCGCACTGGTTTTTGTGTGTGGGTCTGGGAGAAGGGGTGTGTGTGTGACAATGCACAACCGGTTGGCATGCAGCACGTTGGCAGTGCCTGCTGGGACTTGTATTGCAGCGCGGGCGGTATGGAAGCGGGCCGAAATTAATTGACAACCCAAATCACTGAGTGGGCCGGATAGAAATGTGTCATGGACCGGGTTCTGCATGCGGGCTTTGTTTGACACGTGCGTTATAGGGACACCTACAGTATAGTGTCATAGCTGGGTTGTCATGGTAACATAGTATTGTACATTTCACTGTTATTGAGGAGCCTGAGCTGGAGTGTAGTTTATGTTCATACTGTACTAGCCCTATGTGTTTGACTGTGACCAGAACATAGCAGCTAAATTTAGTGTACATTTGAAGCTGTGTGTACTACCAGTGTACTGTTATGTGACCTGATGTCCTTCTTCCAGTGATGTTCTTGAGCTGGTTAAAATGCAAGCACCAATAACATCTTGTTCTGTCTGTCCTCCATCTCATAGCCTAGGTGGAAATAATCCTATAAATATAAGGCATGCCGATGCAGGGTTATAAATATTCCAATCACATGATGCCAGGTCCACTTTTAACAGGGCTGATGAATTGCCTCATCTTTTAAGCATCCTACTGTAGTTTGAACTAGCCCTGCTGTCACTGTTTAGACCAGGGATGGGCAACTTTTATGTGGTGGGGACCACCAAAAAATCTGAACTCAGTTATTCGCTGGTCTGTGTACCTGCATCCGTAACCCCCCCCCCCCACACATTTTTGTTCCCCCCTCTTGGTTTGATAGTGGAGAGACAGCAGATAATTCAAACATAATAACAAGTTTAGATAGCTGACTGCAAAAATAATTTAGCATTCAAAACTATTTTAGCTGACATGGGCTAAATGACTGACTGTCAGTGACGTACAGAGCCTTTGGAAAGTATTCAGACCCCTTAACTTTTTCCACATTTTGTTACTTTATGGCCTTATTCTAAAATTGATGAAATTGTTTCCCCCCATAAACGTACACACAATACCCCATAATGACAAAGCAATAGTAGGTTTTTAGACATTTTTGCAAATTTATGACAAATTAAAAAACTGAAATCACATTTATACAAGCATTCAGACCCTTTACTCAGTACTTTGTTGAAGCACCTTTGTCAGCGATTACAGCATTGAGTCTTCTCTTTAATATTGTAGCTTCCATCAATGTAATTGTCTGCATCACTTTCAATCCCCCATTGTTGTCCTGTTGGAAGGTGAACCTTCACCCCAGTCTGAGGCCCTGAGCGTTCTGGAGCAGGTTTTTATCAAGGATCTCTCTTTACTTTGCTCCGTTCATCTTTGCCTCGATCCTGACTAGTCTCAAAGTCCCTGCCGCTGAAAAACATCCCCACACCATGATGCTGCCGCCACCACCATGCTTCACCGTCAGGATGGTGCCAGGTTTCCTCCAGACGTGACACTTGGCATTATTG
The DNA here is from genome assembly GCF_045791955.1 of Oncorhynchus clarkii lewisi. Taxonomy (NCBI): domain Eukaryota; kingdom Metazoa; phylum Chordata; class Actinopteri; order Salmoniformes; family Salmonidae; genus Oncorhynchus; species Oncorhynchus clarkii. The sequence goes on along the minus strand of NC_092173.1, from coordinate 25,381,446 downwards.
GTTTCATCAGACCAGATAATCTTGTTTCTCATCGTCTGAGAGTCTTTAGGTGCCTTTTGGCAAACTCCAAGCGGGATGTCATGTGCCTTTTACAAAGGAGTGGCTTCCGTCTGGCCACTCTACCATAAAGGCCTGATTGGTGGAGTGCTTCAGAGATGGGAGAACCTTCCAGAAGGACAACCATCTCCACAGAGGAACTCTAGAGCTCTGTCAGTGGCCATCAGGTTCTTGGTAACCTCCCTCACCAAGGCCCTTCTCCCCCGATTGCTCAGTTTGGCCAGGTGCCAGCTCTAGGAAGAGTCTTGGTGGTTCCAAATTTCTTCCATTTAAGAATAATGGCCACTGTGTTCTTGGGGACCTTTAAATGCTGTAGAACTTTTTTGGTACCCTTCCCCAGATCAGTGCATCGACACAATCCTGCGGACAATTCCTTTGACCTCATGGCTTGGTTTTTGCTCTGACATGCACTGTCAGCTCTGGGCTCTTATACAGACATTTGTGCCTTTCCAAATCATGTCCAATCAATTGAATTTACCACAGGTGGACTCCAATCAAGTTATAGAAACATCTCAAGGATGTTCAATGGAAACAGGATGGACCTGAGCTCAATTTCGAGTGGCAAATGTCAAGGGGTGTGAATACTTTCCGAAGACAAGAGAAAATGCTAATGCACATCCAAATTTAGAAATTGCACCTGATGTATTGTAACTTGCAACAGTATAGTTGAGACCCCAAATGAGTTCCTAAATTGAAATTGGAAATTGATCCGAGGGCCTTCATGTGTCCCACTGGCTGCCATTTGCAAATCCCAGATTTTGACATTGGGACATCGTATGCGTTTGCCTATTGTCTTTTCTATTCTGGATTTTGTCTTACAGGGTCTAGTGCATTTTAGAATGTAGAATCTGTAGTGAGATCACTCACTACAGGTGCATGTATGAACATCTTTATTCATTATTGTCTGTCTCTTTGTCTCCTGTGATCTATTCACTAAGTCCTGCAGCCATGCCGTCACTATTGAGATCGCATATGCGTTTGCGTGTTGTCTTTTCTTTGTGGGTTTTGTCTTACACAGTGTAGTCATGGCGGCAGAGCCTAGTGGTTAAGAGCGTTGGGACAGTAGCTGAAAAGTTGCGGGTTCAAATCCTGAGCACAAATTATTATCTACAATGACTGCCTACCCCGGGCCAAACTCGGACGATGCTGGGCCAATTGTGCGCCGCCCAATGGGACTCCCAATCACGGCCGGTTGTGATACAGCCTGGAATCAGGGTCTGTAGTGATGCCTCTAGCACTGAGATGCAGTGCCTTAGACCGTTGCGCCACTCGGGAGCCTCATCGGGCTATACCTGCTGAAAGGGGCTAACAATAGATTTATTTGGATTGTTCTGGTTCAACGTCAGCAATAGTTTTGGCAGTTTTGCTTTAAACAATCAGTGTATATGGTAATTTTAAGATAAAGGGTAAAGTTGATAATGCCATAGCTAATTTGTATAAACATTGATGTATTACTAGCTCAAACTTTGAATCTGCAAAAACAACAAGTTTAATTAGTAGGTGATGGTGATTTATTCAGCTCAGACAGATCCAGCTAAGAGAGGCCTAGCTCAGACCGATCCAGTTAAGGGAGGCCCAGCTCAGACCGATCCAGCTAAGGGAGGCCCAGCTCAGACCGATCCAGCTAAGGGAGGCCCAGCTCAGACCGATCCAGCTAAGGGAGGCCCAGCTCAGACCGATCCAGCTAAGGGAGGCCCAGCTCAGACCGATCCAGCTAAGGGAGGCCCAGCTCAGACCGATCCAGCTAAGGGAGGCCCAGCTCAGACCGATCCAGCTAAGGGAGGCCCAGCTCAGACCGATCCAGCTAAGGGAGGCCCAGCTCAGACCGATCCAGCTAAGGGAGGCCCAGCTCAGACCGATCCAGCTAAGGGAGGCCCAGCTCAGACCGATCCAGCTAAGGGAGGCCCAGCTCAGACAGATCCAGCTAAGGGAGGCCCAGCTCAGACAGATCCAGCCAAGGGAGGCCCAGCTCAGACAGATCCAGCCAAGGGAGGCCCAGCTCAGACAGATCCAGCCAAGGGAGGCCCAGCTCAGACAGATCCAGCCAAGGGAGGCCCAGCTCAGACAGATCCAGCTAAGGGAGGCCCAGCTCAGACAGATCCAGCCAAGGGAGGCCCAGCTCAGACAGATCCAGCTAAGGGAGGCCCAGCTCAGACAGATCCAGCTAAGGGAGGCCCAGCTCAGACAGATCCAGCTAAGGGAGGCCCAGCTCAGACAGATCCAGCTAAGGGAGGCCCAGCTCAGACAGATCCAGCTAAGGGAGGCCCAGCTCAGACAGATCCAGCTAAGGGAGGCCCAGCTCAGACAGATCCAGCTAAGGGAGGCCCAGCTCAGACAGATCCAGCTAAGGGAGGCCCAGCTCAGACAGATCCAGCTAAGGGAGGCCCAGCTCAGACAGATCCAGCTAAGGGAGGCCCAGCTCAGACAGATCCAGCTAAGGGAGGCCCAGCTCAGACAGATCCAGCTAAGGGAGGCCCAGCTCAGACAGATCCAGCTAAGGGAGGCCCAGCTCATGAGCTCCATCAGCAGAAGATTTTAATTTAGAATGGAAAATGTATGTTTGTGCATCGTATCGCATCAAACTGAATGACATCAATTTATTCTCTAGTCAAACCGAATCGCACCAAATCATTTCAAACTAAAACATATTGTTCCCGTATCGGAGCCCATGTGTCTAGATGTGTATCGAATCGCCTTGAAAGGGAGATATGCCCATCCCTATGTTGCTGACATTAAAGGCTTCCACATGTTTTTGTTCGGCTGGCACCTAATAGTTGCTCACATAGTCCCTTAAAAGACCTTCACTTGAAAAACAAGGAAAAAAACAGCAATAGTCCATCTTGAGGCACCGTAGCCATTATGCACTTCCTCAAAATAATTTAAGATAACTGAAGAAATTGTCAGAGGAGATCTTAGTTGTGCAATTTTACATCTAACTAATAAAAAAAAGTCCAATGGAAAGTGCTTACTTTTCCCTTCAGTCTCTCTGACTGTCTCTGTGTCATCATAGCAGGAGCCTGGTCATTAACTTGATTTGGTGCAAACAATACCCACCACCCTCTGCTCAGCATTACACCATAGGCCGATGGGGTGATTCTATTGTACGGGGTTTCTGTTTGCTGCACTGCCTCTGTATATGTCACGGTTGGCTGGGGCATGCTGTCACGTGTTGCCTCCCTGTGCTACTACCAGTAGAACCCTGTCTAGTGGCAGATCCAATTGCAACACAGAATTAAAACCTCTCCTATTAACCTAGATTCGTTTGGAAAGCAGCAGCCCTTTTTATTCATAGAATTCCTCTCGGAAAGTCTTACAATGCACCGTCCATTCCACCTAGCCTAATAATGTAGGCTAGTTGTGGTCATTGTCCAAGCTCAGTGTCTCTGTATCTCAAGGGCAAATAAATCAAGCATTTTCTGTCATGTGAGCTTGAATAGTGATTTTTTAATAAGCTACTCCGTCACACTAAGGGCTCATGTGAATGAAGAAAGCATGGAAACGGTCTCTAAACTTGAGTAGAAAAAAGGTCTCTCGCTCAGGTTTTAGTGGAAGTGGGCTACCTCGCATGATAACTCAGTGTTCTAGTATTCTTTTGACTGTTTTGTCATTTAGTGTCACAGAGGCCTATCTGATTGAAACCCGAGAAACCTGTGTTGATTTAATGTCTAAGTTGTTCTCTTCCCCCGCATCTCTCTCACAAACAATGATGCACATTGCACACAAAGCAATTAAAGGCCAGCTGGCCTAGGCTTTACACACACGTGTGAGTGATGGGGGAACTGAACACATCTAAAGGGATTTTAACTAATTGTTCTTTATTTCTCTCCTTGCTCCATCTGCAGAAGACGGATTGGGAGGTGGCCGTCAAGAGCATTAACAAGAAGAACCTCTCCAAGTCCCAGATCCTGCTTGGCAAGGAAATCAAAATCCTCAAGGTGAGTAGTATGCTTAACCTAATTGCTTGTCATTTATCTTGGAAACGTATTTAAAGAATTAGTTGACATCGATCCTCCATCAGTCAGCAGGTTTGATTGAAAGGCCTTGACTTCCTTGTTATAAATGTAAATAGAAGCCAGTCATCACGTCAACAGTACAGTAGCTAATGCATCACTAATGTGCTTCTTTCTTCATTACTTTTCCCAGGAACTTCAACATGAGAACATTGTGGCACTTTACGATGTCCAGGTAAGTCCTTATCTGGTTTTCCATTGAAGTAAGGTCGAGCTCAGCTGATTGCAGGCAGACTGGGTGTGTCTACTGCATTTGAGTTAGCCTAACTTCACTAAAGCTGCGTGCTGACAGCCTCCAGTTCACTCTGGTGCTTTTTACGATGACCGCTCTTCGATTCAACTAGCCATTCTCTTCAACAGTGCTCAATTAGACCTACATGGCTAGAATCCAATTATTTTATTCATTATAACCAGCCAAATGGGACAGTGCATGGGCAGTGCAGTGCAACTGTACACAAGCAGAACAGTCACTAGATCACCAGTGAGACAGACAGATACATAATGATTTGCCAAGCTCCTGAGTAGACCTTTTCTCTGTTTGCCCGGTCCATGTGGAGCTGGCTGCAGATTACCAGAGCAGAAGTATGTGTTTAATGTTAGTGGACATTCATGTGTAAACCATTAACTCCGATAAGACTTCTGACTGGTGGTCCAAGGCTGTGACCACTGATTGACTGGTGGAGCTTCTCAGTCACATGACACCACATGACTGGCCATGGTTACTCCAGCATCACGCCCATCACCTCCGCTGGTGGTCAATCAGCACACACCGCTGACAGTCCTCAGTGATGTAACGGGGCCAGGGGGCAGGGTCGTCCACTTCAAGGTGGGTGACAAAATGGCTGCCACCAAAGGTCAGGTTTTAGTCTAACTCACCATGACCTTACTTCATGGTGACTACTGGACCTGTAGCTTTGGTTCACCATGGAAATCACTGAGAGCTGTCTGTAAAAGAGCAGGAAAGACTTTGAAAATCAGCTTAGCTCAGCCCTCAGTCCGAGAGCTCTCTGTGTGCGTGGGTTTTATTGTTCACTCCAAGGTTAGCAGGTAGTCCTATGAGTCGCTCTGCGTTCTCTATTTATAAAAAGCCTTTCCAGTAGGGTTCCAGCCAATAGGGAGAGATGGAAAGAGCTGTAAAGAGAGAGAGAGTTATTGAAGTCATGATCAAGCAGCGCTGCCCACATGGTGAGGCACTTTCTTTGTTTACGTAAGCCTCCCACCGGGACCCTGCTGCTCTACCCATCCGGCCCTCCTCCCTTCATCCCTCTATCCGCACCCCTGATGTGATCACCACTAATAGTCAGACCTTTCATTATACTAATGTAGCATGTGATGTATAATGTGTTTGAAAAGCCCCTTATCAATACTGAATGGACTGAATGGATGGAAGTAGGTTAAACCCACTAATACAGGCACTAGGTGCCAATATATTTTCATACCCCTTATGATTAAGGTTATGATTGGGGGTCAGGGAGTCTGATCATAGATAACTACTTGACCAAGAGTATGTGGACACGTTCTCGTCGAACATCTCATTCAAAAGTCATGGGCATTAAAATGGAGTTGGTCCCCTCCTTTGCTGCATAACAGCCTCTACTCTTCTGGGAATGCATTCCACTAGATGTTAGAATATTGCTGCGGGGACTTGCTTCCATTCAGCCACAACAGCATTAGTGAGGTCGGGCACTACTGTTGGGCTATTAGGGCTGGCTCGCAGACCAGGTTTCCAATTAATCTCAAAGGTATTTGATGGGGTTGAGGTCAGGGCTCTGTGCAGGCCAGTCAAGTTCTTCCACACTGACCTCGACAAATCATTTCTATATTGTCATGCTGAAACAGGAAAGGGCCTTCCCCAAACTGTTGCCACAAAGTTTGAAGCACATAATCGTCTAGAATGTCATTGTATACTTTTGTGTTAAGATTTCCCTTTTTACTGGAAATAAGGGGCCTAGCCCGACCCATGGAAAAACAATCCCAGACCATCATTCCTCCTCCACCAAACTTTACAGTTGGGACTATGCATTTGAACAGGTAGAGTTCTCCAAACCCAAGCATTCTCCAAACCCAGATTCCTTTGTCGGACTGCCAGATGGTCATCACTCCAGAGAATGTGTTTCCACTGCTCCAGAGTCAAATGGTGGTGAGTTTTTCACCACTCCAGCCACGTTTGGCATTGCGCATGGTGATGTTAGGCTTGTGTGTAGCTGCTCGGCCATGGAAACCCATTTTGTTAAGCTCCCGGTGAACAGTTCTTGTGCTGACGTTGTTTCCAGAGGCAGTTTGAAACTCTGTAGTGAGTGTTGCAACCGAGGACAGATGATTTTTACGCGCTACGTGCTTCAGCACCCGGCAGTCCCGTTCTGTGAGCTTATGTGGCCTATCACTTATCGGCTGAGTCGTTGTTGCGCCTAGAGGTTTCCACTTCAAAAAATACAGCACTTACAGTTAACCGTGGCAGCTCTAGCAGGGCAGAAATTTGACAGACTTGTTGGGAAGGTGGCATCCTATGACAGTGCCATGTTGAGTCGCTGAGCTCTTCAGTAAGGCCATTCTACTGCCAATGTTTGGCTATGGAGATTGCATTTGTTGTATGCTCGTTTGTATACACCTGTCAGCATCGGGTGTAGCTGAAATAACCAAATCCACTAATTTGAAGGGATGTCCACATAATTTTGTGTATATATACTGGATGTGGTTAGGGAAGCGGGCAAGTTCTACCTGGAAGTGAGTAGGAATGCCATAGAACACTAATCATAATTGAAGACACTGGTTTGGGCTTTGTGTGTAGTGTCTTAGTCAGTCTCTCTCTTTCTCTCCCCTCTCTTCTCCTCTCCCCCCATTGGCAGTACCCTCCCTGGGCCATCTCTCCCCTCTGCAGCTGTCACTTTTGGCACACAGGCAGTGGGGCTTAGAGATGCTGTCTGAAAGGGAAGAGAGGAGAGACTGCAGCTTTGGCGTTTTAGAGGGAGACAAAGATAGTGTTGCAGTGTTATTGATGGGTGTTAGGCCTCCAAGTGCTCTCTCTCTTTCTAGGGTTTATTTTCACTCTGTCTCTCTTTCTATTGCACTCTCTCATTTCTCTCCTTTGTTTTGTTCCCCTGGTCATGGTTCCCCCTCTCCAGTCACCAGTTACAATCTTGGCCTTTCTGTATGTCTGTCTGTCTGTTATGATGTTTATTCCACTCTCTGACCATCTGAATGTGCAGCCTGACCGTAATGGAGAACTGTGGGAGAACACTGGCTCCTGGCTTTGTGACTGCTGGGTTTCTCTCTCCCTGTCATTCTTCCCTCTTCCTCCCTTTCTTTTCTCCCTCTCCTACTTATCTCTCTCTCTCCCTCATGTCTCTCTGTCTCTCTCTCTGTGTGGGCCTCTGCCCAGCCTCTTCAGCTGTTCTGGCTTGCACTACATGCACCGGGTCACTCAGTTTACCCAGAGAGCTGTAAATGATAGGGCTTGTGCAACAACCACCAGACAGAGTTACAGCATTGTCCTGGCGGGGGCATTGGGATACCCTCCCCCCTCCCTTTGACTGACAAGGAAAATAGTTGCCATTGTCGGCAAGGTCGCTGTTGTGAGACAAATACCTAAGACGGCTGCCACCCTATCTTTCCAATAGAAGATAGCAGGTGCTCATGCATCTTTGCCCTCATTCCTGTGGATGTTTATGGAGCCCCGGTTAAAGGTGCAATATGCATAAATCGCTCCACCATTTAATCTCAAACGCAGTAAAAAATAATAATTCAATAACCAAAAATAATGTATTTTCAACTGATTGAAGCTGGTGTTCAAAACCAATAGTAAAAGACGCAAAATGTAACTCAACAATAGGAAACATAGAAATAGAACACACAGAACCGATTATACAGCTTCCTAGACTTGCTTTTATTGAGTGACAGATCTATCACTTACATTTCTATGTGAATTTGGTATGGTTGCCCAAAACGTTAAATATTGTAGCTTTAACATTTAGCAAGGCCTAGCACGGGGGTAGGCAACTAGATTCAGCCACAGGCTGATTTTTTTGTTTGGTGGGGCGGAACATAATTATATTAATTTTACACTGCAAATTGACCACAACTAAGCCCAAAAAGAGATTGTATTTGAAAATAACAATTTCATACCTTATTTGAATTGAGACACGATCACATATTTATGTGTGGGAATACTTTGGAACAGGTATTTTTTATTTGTGGGAATAATTGGGATTTCTGCAATTGATATCTTTTTTTGGCTGAATTCCTGGTATTGCTGTTTTTGTCCAAATAGTAAAATAACAAAAACTAGACCTGACATCTGGATTCAGATATAGGCCTAGATATTAGCCTGTCCTTACTCCTACTCTTCAGTCTTAGTTGAGGTGGAGGGCCGCTAGTGGTTATCGATGCCACACCCCTGAAAGGCCAATTAAGCAAGTGTGGTCTGTTTACAGTCAGCAGTCATTAGTTGAGGGTAGGAGGACTGTCACTGCGTGTTTGTAAGAGTGTGAGGTGGTGCCTCGTTAGAGAAGGCTGCTTGAAAGGCCCGCTTCACGGTGAGGGCTCCTTTAGATCTAAATGTTGGCAAAACATATAGCCTATAGACACAAACATCACAGACCTTGTGATAGCAATCATTTATGTAGTATACAGTATACCCTATGAGGGCTATGCAGAGACCTCTCTCACACACACACACACACACACACACACACACACACAGCAATCACTAGCACACACACACACACACACAACTACATCACGTACACACACACACAACAATTATTAGTACACACACACACACACACGCGTGCTCTCACACAATCACACTGTTGCTATTCCTGGTCTTCTGGCCTACACCACTGTGTGCTAATACCTCAGTGACACATTAGTGTGAATGTGGTCTCTAACCATACACTGACTAGTTTCACACACATTCTTTGTGAACCCCTGTGTGTGTGAGATTTCCGACTGTTTTTATCTCCTTCTGCACGTATTGGAAGTCTGAAACCAACGTCTGATAAATGACTCAATATAACTCATGAATTAGTGTTTTCAGAAAGGAGTCATGTTTATAAATCCAGTATAGGAGTAGGGCTGGGTGACGGGAAGGTTTCAGAGCTTATTCTGATCCTGAGGTGTTCTGCTCATTAGGCTTCTGTCATAATAACAGGCCTATGCAACACTAGCTAGGCTACGTCTGTCCCTGCTCTTCCTTATGGAGCTATTAGCATTAAGCGGGAGGGAGGCAGCAGTGTGATGCAGAGAGCCATAATCACAGAGTCTCTCTCCAGGCTGACACAGCCCAGACTGTACAGCATGGCTCGGTACATACCTGCTATTTCATTAAAGGTTCACTGCAGAGAGTGTGTGTAAGTGGTAGACCCATAAGGCATTGAAATGGATTCGAGACTATCTTGAATTGGCATCTTTGACACTAGCCTGGTACACAGCCCACACTGATTTACCAGACATGAAACTGGAGAGGGAGAGATTGACCAATAAGAGGCATAACGAAAATAGAAAGAAGTAGGTCTACAGGTTAATTTGCATTATTTTTGTTAGTCGTCATACATTTTATTTATCACACGCGCACAGCATACAGAGCCTAGTTTGAGGAGCGGAATAGCCTACAACCTGTCAGTCAGCAAGAGAGTAACTCCTCAAAAAGACTGCAGGCTACTGGAGTGAAACCTGCTTTTGTAAGCCCAGTCATTGTGCAACAAATAACAAATGCTAAATGCAATCGCGTGTTAACTTTGGTGCCAAGATTAAAAAGGATCTATTTTTATTCCTTAATCTCAACTGGTAAACCGTGCCTCCCATTCGCCATTCGGATGGATGCCTGTCGACCGTTGACTATCAGACGTGACCCACCACTTTGCAATGTCAGCTTGAGGCAGTGTAATTGTTTACTTTACTTCAAATAATGTGGCATATCTTACCTTGCTTCAAATTAGCTTTGCGAAAATCCATCCACAGAAACGTGGGGGCAATTATTTTCTAAAGACTTCCTCATGCCATTAATCAGCATTTCTCTCCTCTTGTATTGGTTTTCATATCAACTTTCTTTCGTTGTCCAGAAGCACAATCTTAGTCATATTAGCAACCCATCATAGTAGTTGCTATTAGATGTTCATCTCTGTCACATATGGAACTGCTCGCATTAGGTGTGCTGTTTACAACTGTCTTCCCCATAATGCATTTTGGTAAATGTTTGAAAATGACATTTTATTAGCTGCTTCATTATAGGAGTAGCATGTTGAATACTAAGCTACAGTATTTTGACTGGAAGAAGATAGGCTTGATATTGTTGCATGTTCTATTAAGTTCTTAATGAAAAATGTCTGGTCCTTGTATGCATGCATAGTTTTAGAGAGGAAGAGGTGACGCGAGAGGTTTCACGCTCACCAAAATCTGTTCAAAATAAGTCCAATGGGTTTGTATGGGGTTATTTTGGGCCTAAGCTTGTCGTCTGCCTTCTTGCCTTGGGACGATTACCATTGTTAGGGCGGAAACATTAGCATCTCGTCATTATATACAGATCTCTGATAGTATTTTCTGTCGGACACGTCATTTTACTGTTTGGATTATTATTTATTTTGACTGGTTGATGAGGGTCAGTTAGTGAGCAGTTAAATTGACCAACATGTGCATCCCTAGAAAGAAGAGAGGCAGGGTAGGAGGCGGGTTTGATTATGAAGTTGAAGAGTCATGCGTCTGTGAGGCAGTCCCGTGGTGGAAGCTTTCAAAACCTCTTCTGAACTCTGGTAGAACACTGTGTGTGTGTGTGTGTGTGTGTGTGTGTGTGTGTGTGGAAAGAAGGGGAGGTAAACGGGGTGGGGCTGACTTGATAAAATAAGGGGTGGGCTCTGGGCAGTAGAACTTGTTGTTGGCGCACATGGGAGATTTCAGGAATCCTGTTGGTCTTCCTAGAAAACTAACTGTCTGCCCCTCTCTATTCCATCATCTGGCTTTTCTTTACAGCCTGTTAAATGGCTGAGAACATTCTCCATACTGTAGCAGTTAGCAACTCCCTCCCAGCACACTCAAATCTCCCACACACACACATACTGCTTTTACATAAGATTAATGGTAAAACAAAGTGTGTAAAACAAAGTGGGCAATGTTTAAGACCACCATACAAGCAAGCCCCTTTTTACCACAGTCTTGCCTTTATACCTCCCGTGCGCATGCCAGGGATGAGTGGTAGTAGTGGTGTGGAGATCTTGGTGGGCATCTATTTTCAGAAATCCAATGAGAATATACACCATCAAAAGGAAATCCTTTATTATTTTGTTTAGGCAGGTCCTAAGAAACATTATAAGACTAATACAATCTATTTTCTAAGGAATAGAATAGCTATTTTGAGTTTAATTAGGCCAATGTTATTAGTGGTCTGTGCAGCCATGGCTGAGACATACAAATGAAATCAGTAGTTTGTTATTTTGTTCAGTTAAACTGAAAAGACACACTTACCTGATCACAGTCAGACATATATTTTATATTAAGAAAAATATAATGGAATATAAATAAATAAAATATTCTTCCCACACAACTTAGATCATGGGAACATGTGGAACCGCTGTCATATTATTATTTTATTTTTTTTATTTTTAAACGGAGCTCAAGCCCATGCTATTTTTATCCACATTTCATCTCTTTCCTACCCTCACTACACTTTGTTAGGGAGCAGGTATAGGGTCTTATCTTCATCATACCGCTAAAAAAATATCAATCCTATTTTCAAAAGCATGCAAGTCTGTTGTTCATATTTCAGAACCTATGCAGGTTTTTGGAGTTGGCTATACGCGATTGAGCGAAATAATAGGCCTACTCTTGATTTAGGCAATATCATTGCATGCTAAATGTTTCTGATCAGTGATAGATGCACAAACAAATAGATGAGCTAACCACCTCCCCTTATTTTCCCATCCACAAACTAATTAACCAAATAGCCTATAGTAATGAAGATTCAGTGACACTAAATCACATTGATTGATTATCAGACAAGCCAGTGAAGTCGCAGATTTTTGGTTGGGAGTAGGCCTAGGATACTAAGCGACTAACAAGTGGATTAGTTTGCTCTTCACTCGCAAACTAGATACGATGGCAAAATGTTGTAATAAGTGAGCCAACCAGACAAGATGATGATGAGCAGCATTCACCTCAACTTAGATGACATTTCCCTAGCCTAATTGTAGCCTAACCAATATCCAAACGAAGGTTCAGTCTGACATAGATGTCTGACATAGATGAATCTATCAAGATGAGCCCCCACACTTTTCTCAAATCAGAGCGATGGCGCTGTCCCAATCAAAATGATGCTGAAATTATCATCTAGTTGACCACACGCAGGTAGGCTATTGCTTAAAATATATTTCAAGGATGACTTTGGGAGTTTCAGTAAGCAACCATTTGATACATGCCTTCAGATGCATTAGCCTACTTCATTCCAGTATTTTCATCATTCAGTCATATTTATTCCCACTGTCATTATTTCTGGATCCATCCCATTGTGGTTAAGAAAACAGTGTGTGCTTAGTGGTGGGCTATGCCAAGAGATGGGCTAGATGCCTTACAAAGTTTAGAGGAGGATGGTAACAGTGCGCTGCCTAGCAAGAGTTTAAGAGCGTAGTGTGTGCCAATGCCGCCTCAGCATTATGGCTACGTTTTATACTAAGCCTTAGGCAGAACTTTACCGAAATGTTTTTTATTTATTTTCTTTAACCCATATTTTACCAGGTAAGTTGACTGAGAACACATTCTCATTTACAGCAACTAGGTCGTTTGGCTTTGATACCGGTAATACCTTTCAGATCTAAAGAAAAGGTGGGAAAAGTTGACGGGATGGTAAACTATAGTACTGTAGTCGATGCTTTGTTCTCCCTAAGTGAGGAGAAATAACACACAAACATGTTTGGTTCCGAATGCACCAAGCAAGGAGGAAGTGTTGTGCTAGAGGCATCTAATTTCATTAGTCAATATTTTCCTGACATTCTTTATTGTACAGTACTGTCTTTTCTATACTCCTCTGCCTTGTTTTGGCCTAAGGAGAGGGAAGAGGAGCATTATACCTCTTGTTAGTTGGCCTAATTTCTGGATACTCGTGACCTAAAACGGTGATTTCATAGAGAGACATTGCCAGGTTGTATCCGATGTGATGCCTTTGCAGGACATTAGGTTCTCCCACAGGGACAGTCTGTGCCCTTCCACTGTGACTAGATCACCTGTGTGAGTGTGTCTATTGTGCACATGTGTCATGAAAACACCAACGGGTCCCGTGCCACCACTAACAAAGCAGTATGTCCCCTGCTGCCCTAAGGGTTCACCCAGTTTCAAGTTATAATCATCATAGCATGCGTCATATCACCACAGTGTCTGTCATAGGGTGTGACACAGTTATGTGTCTAGCGTGCAGTGATATTAGACTAGGCTAGATACTTGGTTCTCAGAATGCTCTTTGCGTAACAGATGCGTGCCGGGTGGATTTCCAGTCCACATATGGAACCCTATTCTCTACCGTCTTCAGCAATTTTAAACTGAGCCAAGCTGGCCCCCTCCCATCTCTTCTCCCTCTACCCCCCCCCCCCCCCCCCCCCCCCCCCCTCCCCCTTATTTCTTATGTAGCCCAGCACTCATGGAGTCAATCGTGTGACGCAACAAGCTCCTGCACGATTGACTCCACCGACACACTGAGAATACGTTGTTGTTTTGGCCCGGCTCTAGAGTGGCTGGCGTTCTAAAAATGTCTGAGGTGGAGGGCTGAAGCGGTGGAAAATGCTTGGGGGATGTTTTGAGTTTCCCTCAAGACAGTAACATTTCTTCGAGCTGATGTAGTACACTTCCTTCCAGTGTTTCCTAGAAGAGCATCAATCAAAGCTTGTTTGTGGCATAACTCTGGCTGGATCGCCTGGTGACTCAGTGGTTTTCCATCTAGCAAGTGGATGGGAATAGAAGGATTGTGAAATGCTTTTATAAGTGGAATATGACTGCCTGTGCGTGTGGGGCTGCTGATGTTAGATAGCAGGAAGCAGAATTGTTTGTGCTGCTGTTTTTGTTTTGGCGTATTCCTTTTGAGGAAGGAGGGTTATGTAGAATAACCCTGTTGGCAGGTTTTGTATGTGTCCAAAGTCCAACTCTTTAACAGATAGTGTTTTGAGTAACATTACATTCTGACTCATTGGGTGTCTCCTCTCTTGTGGTAAAAATGTTGATAATAGCAACAGCTGTAACCAACCACTGCCTTAGAAAATACAGAGTGTCACTTAGTCTAGATTTGCACCATGGAAGAGGTTTTGGACTCTATTGTAGGATAGATTTTATGGTGGCATAGACGGTTCATTTTCAACCTCCTGAGGGCTGGAGATTAAAGGGGGTGAGGCTGTCCTGTATTTGTACCTCTCACATATGTTACCCTCCTCCTCCAGGACAGTGTACAGCCTGGCCAACTCCCTTCTTTCCTTTCCTCCTATTCTTCCTCTCCCAGTCCCCATCCCCCCCATCAACCAGTATAGTGCAGGGGCTGAAAACGGCTAGTCCCCAGGCCAATACCAGCCACCACACACACACACACACACACCCCGACCGATCAGAGCAGATAATGGTGGTGGGGTCTCCCCTCCCCCATTGCTACAACCCAACAGCAACATCCTTGAAATCCATTTTCCTAGTATCCACAGCCATGAGCCAATGGGATTGGTCAGGGAGGAAGGGGCCCAGCCAATAAGCCTGGTGCAGGCTGACAGGTCAGCTGACAGGAAAAAGCTGAAGTGGAATTAATGGATGGCTGGTTTTCGGAGCGAATGCAGTGTTTTTTGCTCTCCAACTGGAGGCCTTGGCTGAGAGATGATTAGAACCAGAGTAATGCAGTCCAATAACTGACTAGTATGGCTGTTGGTAGTCAAGGAATTGATTTTCTGAGACCCTTTGATTTGTTAGTATGGCACACAGAAAATAATGACGTTAAATTGTTTTGAACTCATACACTGGTTAGAGATTAAAGAAGCCTTTCATGTGACAGGCTATTTCCTTCACCGAGAATCAATCATGGAAAGGGGTTTGCATGGTCTTGTCACAAGAAACACTTCTGGATCTAATCATAGATAGCCTACTTAGAATGGCGCTGAAGGGATTGGAAAATGTGTGACGACAGTTGTTTTTTTTATGGTTGTTGTTAACTTCATGCACATGGCAAGCTGCTCGATCTGCCACATGATGCAGTACCCTCAACCTGACACCACACACACACGCACACTCCTCCAAATACATGTGAGCTTGCTTAACCTGGAGGCCTGATTTTGTGTTACTTGGCTTCTGTCCAGCGTCTTCTTAGCTCCTCCATCACCATGTTGGCAAGGTGTCCCCTATATCTGTAACATCGCCCAGTTCCCTTGAACCCAATAGCCTCGAACACGCACACACACACACACCAACAATCTCAGCTTGACCCTGCTGTGTAATGAACTCCATTTCTTTCCCTTCAAGAATGTAGACGGTAGCACGACACAGCTTTGAGGTGAGGGGTTCACTAAGGACGGCACCTTTTCTTTGAGGTGTGTCAATTTGATCTTAAACCCATGTCAGTCGCACAGTGTGAGATGAAGGATGAGGATGTCAGTGTGTCTGTAGATTGGAGCCAGCTACTCTACTGTACGGATCTAATCCAGATCAGTTATGTGTTATGGGCTTCAGTTCATGCTTGGTGGCAAGGGAATCCTATTCTCTGTACTGTACACATGATCCATCTGTACAGTATGTAGACTATATCTGTCTGTATCTGTACATACATGTCAGTCTGTTTGACGAAGCTGGTCCTCTACAGTAGTGGATGTGACAGGTGTTGTGAGAGAGATCACTCTAACCCATGTTGTTTCTCTCCTCTCATTCAGGAAACTCCCAACTCTGTGTTCCTGGTCATGGAGGTAGGTGGTGTCACACTGTCAGAATGCAACCTCTTCTGCTGAGCTGCCTATAAGCTGCCAGGGTCTCTATCTTTGTGTTGATACCTCTCCCCTCTCTCTAACTGCTCACTCTCTCTCCATGTGCCCATGGTCATTTCATCAGTCCTATGAGAGGCTGCAAACCCAGTGTGTTTCTGTCCTCGCTCTGCCTCTCCTCTCTCCTTCCCCTTCTTTCTCTCTCTACCCCCTCCCTCTCATTGCTCAAGGCCACAAAATTCCACAAACCGCCTGAAGGAAAAAAACAAACTGTCTGCCACCTTAAGTAGCCCTCAAAAAACGTACCTGTACACTCACACCCCGCTTTCGAGGAATACTGTTATCCAAGAACAAACTGTGTTTGTTTGCCTTATATTTAGCCCTGAAATACTTATTCTGCCCTTCTCATATTCAAGCTGTTGTTACGGTAACTGGCTGAGCAAGGTGTCTTGGGACCCTGGTACCTGTTACCCTGGCCTGCCTGGGGTGTTCTAGATGGTTGTGGTACGCAGGATTGTTATTCTGAGAGCCACGCTGACATTAAGGAGGCAGGGTCTCCTGGCACAAGAGAAGAAACAGACATAAATCTGGCTTTGTAGCCTCTGAGCACCATTCAACCTTGGTCGTATAGATAAAAGGCTGCTTAATCAATGCTATAGCACTCCAAGAGAGATGTGCATAGATGGTATCAATACTAGGCTAGCATGAATACTAATCTGGCTGGTGTTTGCCAGACTGCCTGTTTTGCTTAGTAAGAAAGGCTTGTCTTACGCAATGGTTAGAGGAGGGAGCAGATGACTTATTAAGCAGTCACTTATTAAGCAATCAGCGCGCAGGGCTCACACTCCAGTCTTTTGGCAGCGGTTGGAACACATTAAAAATAATACTGTTTTAAGGGAAACAATGCCCTTTTAGCTGCAACATTGACTCTCAGTATGAAGCAAAGCAGTCTTTTTATTTGAACAAACATTATTTGTGTGCAGTGTACCTCATAAATGATTGTCCTCACACAGAACTTAATCGGATAGATTCACTAGAATATAATTATGGGCCCTTGACCATTCATGGCATCCCAAACAGCAATCAATGTGGACACCCCCATAATAGTGAAATATATTGTTGCCCTACAATTCTGTGGTTATGGCGGACCCCTAAGAATGTGTTATTGAAACCCTGCTCAATGCCTCTGCTGCTTGCAGTAAAAGGATGGACATACACACAGAGCATCCATCTTCCCGTGTCTCATGTCAATAAGGATCTGAGCTGTAATTGATTTTCCTGTTCAAAGGGTAAACAACATGGTGTGGTAATAAACTGAACTGGAGTCAGATCCTACCAGTCACTGTGATAAGGCAGAAGCTCTTTAAGGCCAGATCAAACCAATGCTTTGGTCAGAGGAAGCTTCGGTAACCAACAGGATTTAATTGGTATTCTCACTGTGGTAGACTACATCCAATTTGCTGAGTAGAGTGTTGGAGGCTATTTTGTAAATTACATCACCGTAGTTAAGGGTCGGTAGGATAGTCCATTTTACGAGGTTATATTAGCAACATGGGTAAAGGATGCTTTGTTACGAAATTGGAAGCCGATTCTAGATGTAATTTTGGATTGGAGATGCTTAATGTGAGTCTGGAAGAAGATTTTACAGTCTAACCAAAATATATATAAGTATATGTAGATGTCCAAATTAGAGGTTGACCGATTAATCGGAATGGCCGATAAATTAGGGCCTATTTCAAGTTTTCATAACAATCGGAAATGGGTACTTTTGAACACCGATTTGGCCGATTTTATAAAAAAAAAATGATTGATTATTCATTCAAACAGCACTTTCGTGCGTTTTGCCAGCAGCTCTTTGCTTTGCTTCAAGTATTGCGCTGTTTATGACTTCAGGCCCATCAACTCCCGAGATTAGGCTGGTGTAACCGATGTGAAACAACTAGCTAGTTAGCGGGGTGCGCGCTAATAGCTTTTCAAACGTCACTCGCTCTGAGACTTGGAGTAGTTTTTCCCCTTGCTCTGCATGGTTAACGCTGCTTCGAGGGTGGCTGTTGTCGATGTGTTCCTGGTTCGAGCCCAGGTAGGGGCGAGGAGAGGGACGGAAGCTATACTGTTACACTGGCAATACTAAAGCGCCTTTAAGAACATCCAATAGTCAAAGGTATATGAAATACAAATGGTATAAAGAAAAATAGTCCTATAATTCCTATAATAACTACAACCTAAAACTTCTTACCTGGGAATATTGACGACTCATGTTAAAAGGAACCACCAGCTTTCATATGTTCTCATGTTCTGAGCAAGGAACTTAAACGTTAGCTTTCTTACATGGCACATATTGCACTTTTACTTTCTTTTCCAACACTTTGTTTTTGCATTATTTAAACCAAATTTAACATGTTTCATTATTTATTTGAGGCTAAATTGATTTTATTGATGTATTATATTAAGTTAAATAAGTGTTCATTCAGTATTGTTGTAATTGTCATTATTACAAATACATTTTAAAAATCGTCTGATTAATCGGTATCTGCTTTTTTTGGTCCTCCAATAATCCGTATCGGTATCGGCGTTAAAAATCATAATCGGTCGACCTCTAGTACACATATTCTAAGTCAGAACCGTCCAGAGTACTGATGCTAGACGAGGGTGCGGGCAGCGATCGGTTGAAGAGCATGCATTTAGTTTTACTTGCATTTAAGAGCAGTTGGAGGCCACGGAAGGAGAGTTGCATGGCATTGAAGCTCGTCTTGAGGTTTGTTAACACAGTGTCCAAAGAAGGGCCAGAAGTGTACAGAATGGTGTCGTCTGCGTAGAGGTGGATCAGAGAATCACCAGCAGCAAGAGCGACATCATTGATGTATTCAGAGAAAAGAGTCGGCCTGAGAATTGAACCGTGTGGCACACTGAACTCTATCTGAGAAGTAGTTGGTGAACCA
This sequence comes from Oncorhynchus clarkii lewisi, assembly GCF_045791955.1. Classification (NCBI taxonomy): domain Eukaryota; kingdom Metazoa; phylum Chordata; class Actinopteri; order Salmoniformes; family Salmonidae; genus Oncorhynchus; species Oncorhynchus clarkii. The sequence continues at coordinate 25,362,525 of NC_092173.1, read as the reverse complement.
GGCGAGGCAGTCATTTGAGAAACCCATGCTGTTGAGTCTGCCAATAAGAATGTGGTGATTGACAGAGTCAAAAGCCTTGGTCAGGTCGATGAATACGGCTGCACAGTAATGTCTCTTATCGATGGCGGTTATGATATCGTTTAGAACCTTGAGCGTGGCTGAGGTGCACCCATGATCAGCTCGGAAACCAGAATGCATAGCGGAGAAGGTACGGTGGGATTCGAAATGGTCGGTGATCGGTTTGTTAACTTGGCTTTCAAAGACTTAAGTAAGGGCAGGATGGATATAGGTCTGTAACAGTTTGGGTCTAGAGTGTCTCCCCCTTTTGAAGAGGGGGATGACCGCGGCAACTTTCCAGTCTTTAGGGATCTCGGACGATACGAAAGAGAGGTTGTAACAGGCTAGTAATAAGGGTTGCAACAATTGCGGTGGATCATTTTAAAAAGAGAGGGTCCAGATTGTCTAGCCCGGCTGATTTGTAGGGGCCCAGATTTTGAAGCTCTTTCAGAAGAACATCAGCTATCTGGATTTGGGTAAAGGAGAAATGGGGGGGGGCTTGGGCACGTTGCAGTGGGGGGTGCAGAGCTGTTGACAGGGGTAGGGGTAGCCAGGTGGGAAGCATGGCCAGCCGTAGAAAAATACTTATTGAAATTATCAATTATCGTAGTTTTATCGGTGGTGACTGTTTCCTAGCCTCAGTGCAGTGGGAGGAGGTGCTCTTATTCTCCATGGACTTTACTGTGTCCCAGAACATTTTGTAGTTTGTGCTATTTCTGTTTGTGTATATTGGTTCCTAACTTCCCTAAAAAGTTGCAAATCGCGGGGGCTGTTCGATGCTAATGCAGTACGCCACAGGATGTTTTTGTGCTGTTCAAGGGCAGTCAGTTCTGGAGTGAACCAAGGGTTATAGTTGTTCTTAGTTCTACATTCTTTGAATTAGGGCATGCTTGTTTAAGATGGTGAGGAAAGCACTTTTAAAGAATCACCAGACATCCTCTAATGACAGAGTGAGGTTAATAGCCTTCCAGGATACTCTGCAGGCTATCTCTGCAGTAGATTGCAACTCCACCCCCTTTAGCAGTTCTATTTTGGTGGAAAATGTTGTAGTTGGGGATGGAAATGTCTGAATTTTTGGTTGCCTTCCTTAGCCAGGATTTAGACATGGCTAGGACATCAGGTTTGGCGGAGTGTGCTAAAGCAGTGAATAAAACAAAGTTAGGGAGGAGGCTTCTAATGTTAACATGCATGAAACCAAAGCTTTTACTGTTACGGTTAAACGAACTAAACTGGAAAATGGCGGACAGACGGGGTAAATGCTAGCATAAATTAGCCTTCCCTTAGCTCCCCTCTGTTTCTCTACTTTTCTCTTCCCTGCTCCCTTGCACATTTTCTCTAACTCTCTCATTCTTTTTCTTGGACTACTCTCCCTCACACTCTGTCCTTCCTGCTCTCTGTGTTGACTAATGCCAGGATTAACAGAGATTGTCAGTACTGATAACAGCACAGCCATTCATCAGATTTTAATTGATGAGACCCTTCATTATCTGGGCTTTGTGGTCGCACACAAACACACATACACACACACACAGCCTGATACTGATAATCTGTGTTGTTCTTACACAGCCTGCTAATAGAATGGTTTTGTTTGTCTTGTTCCTCCCCACAGTACTGCAACGGTGGCGATCTGGCTGACTATCTGCAAGGTAAGCATCACACTAATCTCAACAGACACGGAGTATTATTCATCAAAACAGAATAACTAGCGGTGGAGAGGAGTGTGGGTACTTTTGTGTACGTCTCTATCTGCCGTCTGTCTGTGTGTGTGTGTTGTGTGTTCCCAATGCGAGGGAATGTTGTGTGTAGGAGCCAACACAGTGATATGACACAATGGGTTCCTTCTTTAGCATCAAGGTCAGCATAGCTGAGTCTCAAAGGTCACTCCTCTCTCATAATGCTTCCCAAGAAAGCACCAAGCACTGAACGTCTTAATAGGATGTTGCTTGTGGAGGTCTGCATGGTATATCATTGATTTTATTGGCTCTCACATCACCTCAAGGCACGGTACAGTGTCTGTACCTCTCTCTTCTAGCGCGCACAGTCACACTCTCCCCCTTTCTGTTGCGGTCTCTATTTCTCTCTTTCTCTTTCTCTCTCTCTCTCTCTCTCTCTCTCTCTCGCTCTCTCTCTCCCCCCACCCCCTTTATAAACCCTCATTGTATAATATTGTCACACAACCTTGTTATTTGATTAATTACACAACTTTGCTACGTTTAGAAGAAGTTGTCACAGTTGTACTTTAGAGAGTGTTGTTAAATCCCTGATTTAATGTGTGTAAGCATGGTTAGATTGACACAAGATCCATTGTGATCATAATGGTTTGGTTTACTCTTTAGAGACCCAGGAATCTTCTAAGCTAGCAGCTCACTGGATTAGCTAATGTTATTGTTTCACTGCAACCAGTACATGCAGGACCAGACACACTCCACTGCCCGACCTCTTATGCTAACTACAGTAATCTTCATCACTGTTAATACTTTTATTACTTAGGCTGCTAATGTTCAAACAATTACTACTCTAATCGGTTGTGCTTGCATAGAAGATGTAGACTACTTGCAGAATAAGCCATCCCTTGGATTCTGTGTGCAGTTGTGGTGACGGAGCTCTCCCAATGCATCCTGATGTAGAAGTTTTAATGCATTTCTCTCATTGATATAGGTGCATCTAAATCACTTAAATGTAAGCTGAGGCAATCTGTAATTAATGCAATAGATTAGGGAGATGGAGATATTGAGTGTGTATAACTGCTGGCAAATGTTTGGTATGGGTCCCATGTGGCTCAGTTGGTTGAGCATGGTGCTTGCAATGCCAGAGTTGTGGGTTTCGTTTCCCACAGGGGGAACGTATGAAAATGGATGTACTCACTACTGTAAATTGCTCTGGATAAGAATGTCTGCTAAATGACTAAAATTTCAATCTGAAAATGTAATGATTGGTGTGAGTGAAACATTAGTCTGTGAAATAGTTGTAAAAAGTTGTCTATGGCCTCAAGACTAGTGTATCGTGGGTGGATAATGTCCTTATAGAGTTTTCGTGCATTATGGGTATTGTAGTTTTGTATGAATAAAATATGCTGATAGCCAGTGTGGGTGTAGTAGTCTTTTACCACTACATCCCTGGTCATCATACATTATGTGCCAATACATTTCTACTGTAATGAAGGATTGTGGGTAAGTGGTTTTTCCCTCCTCTCTGCTCTCCCTAGCCAAGGGGACACTGAGAGAAGACACTCTGAGGGTGTTCCTCCAGCAGATATCTGCAGCAATGAGGATCCTCAACAGTAAAGGCATCATCCACCGAGACCTGAAACCACAGAACATCCTGCTGTCATACACCAGCCGCAAGAGATCCAGCATCAACGGCATCCGCATCAAAATAGGTGACTGACCAACCCAGCCCCTCAAACACAACACACACTCAGTTAAACTAAGCTAAAATTAAAGACAACTATCCCTTTAATTCTTCATAATGTTTCTATGATATAAATACTGTGTATATATATATATATAGAGATGGCCTATCCATTAACTGTTAGCCATCAAATGATTTGTCTTATTGTCTCACAAGTGTCATCAAATGTCATATATCACGATGCACCACAATGACAGCTAGCTAAGGTCATGATTAGTTGTTTTGAACCCTACAGCTATATTTAGTTTGCACAGTGCTATTTGCTCAAGATGTGGTGACTCTCATGTTGTGTGTTGCGTTCTCAATTTCCTAGTGTCTGAGAGGCCTGGTAATGGGAGTCGTGACACTCCGACAATAGTAGCTATTAATAACACAGACTGACGGCCTTCTCTCTTTCAGCTGACTTTGGCTTCGCACGATACCTCCAGAGCAACATGATGGCCGCCACGCTGTGTGGCTCCCCCATGTACATGGTGGGTGCAGGTGTGCGTGTGTTTTTAGTGTTTGTGTGTGTAAGGGTGTCATGTCTGCAGTCTCTTGTTCTCCGGCAACCTGCAGCTGGAACGGTCCTTTCAGAGCGTGACCTCTAACCTCTGTCCTCTAACCAGGCCCCAGAAGTGATCATGTCTCAGAACTATGACGCAAAGGCAGACCTGTGGAGCATTGGAACTGTCGTCTACCAGTGTCTCGTAGGGAAGCCCCCTTTCCAGGTAGGATGGAGAGCGAAAGGGCAGCATTAAACTGTGTGAAATATCAAATAAAATTGTATTTGTCACATGTGCGGAAAACAACAACAGGTATTTCTTTACAGAGAAATCCTTACTTGCAAGCCCTTAACCAACAATGCAGTTTTAAGAAACCCCCCCCCCCCCCCCCCCCCAAATAAAAGTAAGAGATAAGAATAACAAATAATTAAAGAGCAGCAGTAAATAACAATAGCGGTGCTATATACAGGGGGTACCACTACAGAGTCACCGGTGTCGAGGTAATTGAGGTAACATGTACATCTAGGTAGAGTTATTAAAGTGACTATGCATAGATAATAAGAGTAGCAGCAGTGTAGAAGGGAGGGGGGCAATGCAAATAGTCTGGGTAGCCATTTGATTAGCTGTTCAGGAGTCTTATGGCTTGGGGGTAGAAGCTGTTTAGAATCTTATTGGACCTAGACTTGGCGCTCCGGTACCGCTTGCCGTGCAGTAGCAGAGAGAACAGTATGACTAGGGTTGGGTTGCTGGAGTCTTTGACAATTTTTAGGGCCTTCCTCTGACACCGCCTGGTATAGAGATCGTGGATAGCAGGAAGCTTGGCCCTGGTGATGTACTGGGCCGTACGCACTACCCTCTGTAGTGCCTTGAGGCCGAGCAGTTGCCATACCAGGCAATGATGCAACCCTTCAGGATGCTCTCGATGGTGCAGCTGTAAAACCTTTTGAGGATCTTATGACCCATGCCAAATCTTTTCAGTCTGCTGGGGGGGAATGGGTTTTGTCGTGCTCTCTTCACGACTGTCTTGGTGTGCTTGGACCATGTTCATTTGTTGGTGATGTGGACTTGAAACTCTCGACTCGCTCCGCTTACAGCCCCGTTGAAGTTAATGGGGGTGTGCTCGGTCCTCCTTTTCCTGTAGTCCACAATCATCTCCTTTGTCTTGGTCACTTTGAGGGAGAGGTTGTTGTCCTTGCACCACACGGTCAGGTCTCTGACCTTCTCCCCATAGGCTATCTCATCGTTGTTGGTGATCACGTCTACCACTGGTGTTAGAGTCGTGCCTGGCCGTGTAGTCGTGAGTGAACAGGGTGTACAGGAGGAGACTGAGCACGCACCCCTGAGGGGCCCCCATGTTGAGGATCAGAGTGGTGGCTGTGTTGTTACTTACCCTTACCACCTGGGGGCAGCCCATCAGGAAGTCCAGAATCCAGTTGCCAAGGGATGCGTTTAGTCCCAGGTTCTTTAGCTTAGTGATAGCACCACACCTCAGTACTCAGCGCTTAACAATCTACACTTTGTAGCTTTGATGGCATTCTCACATAGGTGTTCCTTTTGTCCAGGTGTGAAAGGGCAGTGTGGAGTGCAATAGAGATTGCATCATCTGTGGATCTGTGTCCACAGATTAAATATGAAATATGTCACCCACAATGTTTGTTTATAGAAGTAGTATGCAAACCCCATGTCACTCTGTTCTCTCTCTGTCTGTCTGTCTTTAGGCCAACAGTCCTCAGGACCTGAGGATGTTCTATGAGAAGAACAAGTCGCTGCTACCCATGTAGGTCAACAGATGATAGGATTTAGGAATGATTTAACTATCTGATCGAGGCCTTTTGGGCTGAAAATCATGTTTTTACCTAGAATGTGTGTCTGTTCCTCTATTACTTAGCATCCCGAGGGAGACGTCTCCTTCCCTTTGCAACCTGTTGCTAGGCCTGCTGCAGAGGAACCAGAAGGACAGGATGGACTTCGGTCAGTTCTGACATCACGTCCCTTCTAGAAAATAAATGATTTAATACTTAAAGTTTGTTATCTATAAATTGTACATTACTTCTCTAACATTCACACTCCTGTCTTGTTGTTTCAGATGCGTTTTTCAGTCATCCTTTCTTAGATCCAGCGTCTGCCATCAAAAAATGTGAGTAGATGGATGAGAACTTCCTTCATCAATAACGGGGAAATACCTGTTGTGGTGTCAGAGCTGTATTGTGAGGTGGCATTGATGTTGAGAGCACTTAGGTCTTGTGTATTTGCATGTTATTGTCTCCAGCATGTCCTGTTCCAGTACCCAACTGCCCTAGCGCTGTGACCGACATCACATGTGGCAGCTCACCCTCTGTTCGCTACAACTCCCCTGCCGTAAGTTCATCCTGATTGCCTATACACCTCATAGTTGCATTCCACACCCAGTGGGTTTATCCGTACCTCAAGGCATAGCACCACACCTCAGTACTCAGCGCTTAACAATCTAGACTTTGTACAGTAGCTCAGTGGGAAAATGGACAAACTGAGTTTCCCAGGGATGTACTCTTTCTCTCTGTCCACTGTGATTGCATTATTCTGGCAGTCTACATAGCCCAGTCTGGCACTAATTGAATTGTACTGCCCAAGCCCTCTCTCTCAATTTCTTTCTCTTTCCCTATCCTCCTAACACATTCACACACACCACCTACCCCCACCAACATAAACACACCTTTTGCTCACTACAACACACACATACCCCTTCCCTTCTTCAGTCTCTCCCAGACATGCAGACCTTACCTGAGGACTGTCTGTCGTCGCCCCCCCTGGGCCCTCCAAACTACCTGCAGCTGTCTAAGGAGTCTGGGGGAAGCACCAGCAGCAAGAACTCCTCAAGCGACACGGACGACTTTGTCCTGGTACCACACCTCTCCACAGAGTCTTGTGAGTCTGCAGGAACACACACATGCAGACATGCACACACACAATGGACACTTGCTACTCCTTATTACACTAATTAGGCCTACTGACAACACTACATGTACATTGTGCACCTACGTACACTCTTAGACTAAGCACCTGCTATAAAACGCACACTGAGCACCTACTCACACTTGACACACACAGTTGACCAAATAGAAACACATTTTGAGTGGCAGTATGGGTAGTAGGTTCATTCACTTATGTGCCATGGTTTATACTCTTGTCTGGTTGGCTCACTTCCCTCTTCCTCAGATGACCAGCCAATGGGAGCAGTGGGGCATCGGCCGTCTGGAGAGTGGTGTGGAGGGTGAGTGTAACGTCATCGACTTCAGGTCTTAGCATAGATTCAGCCAGTGTGTGTGTGTGGGTATTTATGTACAGTACCAGTCAAAAGTTTTGACACACCTTTTCATTCAAGGTCTTTTCTTTATTTTTACTATTGTCTACATTGTCGAATTATAGTGAAGACATCAAAACTATGATGTAACACATATGGAATCATGTAGTAACCAAAAGTATTAAACTAATCAAAATATATTTTATATTTGAGATTCTTCAATGTAGCCACCCTTTGCCTTGATGACAGCTTTGCACACTCTTGGCATTCTCTTAACCAGCTTCGCCTGGATTGCTTTTCCAACAGTCTTGAAGGAGTTCCCACATATGCTGAGCACTTGTTGGCTGCTTTTCCTTCACTCGGCGGTCCAACTCATCCCAAACCATCTCAATTGGGTTGAGGTCGGATGATTGTGGAGTCCAGGTCATCTGATGCAGCACTCCATCACTTTCCTTCTTGGTCAAATAGCCTTTAAACAGTCTGGAGGTGTGTTGGGTCATTGTCCTGTTGAAAAACAAATGATAGTCCCGTTAAGCGGAAACCGGATGGGATGGCGTATCGCTGCAGAATGCTGTGGTAGCCATGCTGGTTAAGTGTGCCTTGAATTGTAAATAAATCACTGACAGTGTCACCAGCAAAGCACCATCACACCTCCTCCATGCTTCACAGTGGGAACCACACATGCGGGAATCATCCGTTCACCTACAGTACTCTGCATCTCACAAAGACACAGCGGTTGGAACCAAAAATCTCAAATTTGGACTCATCAGACCAAAGGACAGATTTCCACCAGTTTAATGTCCTTTGCTCGTGTTTGTTGGGCCAAGCAAGTCTCTTCTTCTTATTGGTGTCCTTTAGTAGTGGTTTCTTTGCAGCAATTCGACCTTGAAGTCCTGTTTCTGAACAGATGTTGAGATGCGTCTTAGTGAACTCTGTGAAGCATTTATTTGAGCTGCAGTTTCTGAGGCCGGTAACTCTGCAGTATCCGCTGCAGAAGAGGTAACTCTGGGTCTTCCTTTCCTGTGGCAGTCCTCATAAGAGCCAGTTTCATCAGAGCGCTTGATGTTTTTTGTGTCTGCACTTGAAGAAATATTCAAAGTTCTTGAAATGTTCTGTATTGACTGACCTTCATGTCTTAAAGTAATGTTGAACTGTCGTTTCTCTTTGCTTATTTGAGCTGTTCTTGCCATAATATGGACTCGGTCTTTTACCAAATAGGGCCATCTTCTGTATACCCACCCCTACCTTGTCACAACACAATTGATTGGCCCTAATGCATTATGAAGGAAATAAATTCCACAAATGTCTTTTAACAGGACATCTCTGTTAATTGAAATGCATTCCAGGTGACTACCTCATTAAGCTGGATGAGAGAATGCCAACCAAGTGTTTGCAAAGGTGTAATCAAGGCAAAATGTGTCTACTTTGAAAAATATCAAATATATTTTGATTCGTTGAGCACTTGTTTGGTTACTACATGATGCCGTTATTTCATAGTTTTGATGTCTTCACTATTATTCTACAATGTAGAAAATAGTAAAAATAAAGATCAACCCTTGAATGAGTAGGTGTGTCCAAACTTTTGACTGGTTCTGTGTGTGTGTGTGTGTGTGTGTGTGTGTGTGTGTGTGTGTGTGTGTGTGTGTGTGTGTGTGTGTGTGTGTGTGTGTGTGTGTGTGTGTGTGTGTGTGTGTGTGTGTGTGTGTGTGTGTGTGTGTGTGTGTGTGTGTGTGTGTGTGTGTGTGTGCATAGGTAGGTAGGTAGGTAGGTAGGAGTGTTCTAAAGCTGTCCAACTCTTTGTTGTCTGATTTGGGCCGGCCACCATTTCAGAAAGGAACATACAGCATGCCCCTGCACCTCCTCTGGTTATCCTTGGAGCACAATATCTAGATGACCTGACCTAGTTTCTCTGACTCCCCTGGGCTTGACTGTGTTGCACCATGCTCATTGGAAATCTATCATGTTTTCACTGTTGACTTGTTGCGTCATGGAAATGTAACTTAAGCTCAGAAAGGATTAATAAACAGTCTGTTTGACCTGTGTCCCTAAACTGGGATATTTCAGGAAATGGGCAAGTTTTTTTTTTATGTATTTGAGCAATTAGATTTATAGCATGTTAGACAGATCTAACAATGATTGTCACAAAACATAATAAAAATGTGTGGTGGATGTTGACAAGGACCAAGATTAGAAATAGACTGAGGAGCTGATGGAGATATGAGCCAGTCTGCATGCTGGTATTTCAGCCCCAGATATCAGGTTTGTGTGTGTGCAGTGACATGTGTCCGTCAGCTGTGAACGGGCTCTGCATGAGTAAGTGCATTCTGTCTACTCCACATGGACATTTTCAATGTATAACTCTACTGGTGTCATCTCTGTCAGTCTGCAGAGCAGCTGTGTTTTGTTAATTTTCTACCCCTTAGTCATAAACTACATGATATTGGTGTCTGAAAGCAATATATTCATGTCAAAATCGATTTGATTTGTGCTTATATTGTGTAGATGTCTCAGATAAATGGCTACTGTGTATCCTAAACAACCCAGACTAGGCAGGTCTGTGGTATAAGAATAGGTCTCTTACACACAGGAAATCGCTGTGGGCAAACGTCACGGCACCTCAAATGACTGTCTCATACACACAGAGCAGAGACACAAACACCACTTCTCCCCAAAGTCACTTCCTCCTCTCCTGTGACCCCACACTATCTCTCTCTGTTTGTAAATAACCTGCAGCATGAGAAGGCTCTCCACCCTCATCTATCACTCTTTTTTTATTTTCGCTCCCCCTGTTCCTCTCCTTGTTTCTCTCTTTGTAAATAGCCTCCAGTAATACTGTTTTTTAATGCTCTGTTTCTCTCTCCCTGTCTTGTATCCACACTCATTTGGTCTATTCCTTGCTTGTTTCCCCCTGTCACTCTCTCCTCAATCATATAGCTGCTTCCCTCCTTTCTCACCATCTATCTATATTCATCTATGGGGTGATAGTTTCTCTCTTTTCCCTATCACCCTGGCGCTTAAAGTGATCCTCCAAAGTTAAGAATATACATTTTTACAATATGTTACGAATTTGTAAGTACTTAAGATCCTGGACTGCGTCTTTAATTCTCGCTCTTCCTGTCCCTTTCCCCCATCCCTCCCCTCTCTTCATTCTCTTTCCCTTGTTCCCTGGTTGTGCTGCCAGGTGGTTAACACTCAGCCTGTCCTTCTGTGACCTGTCTTTCTGCTGTGAGGTGAGGAGCTAGTCTGTATGAGTGCCAATAGAGTCATTCTCTATTCCTGGAGGATCCCACCCCTCAGTCGGCTCACATCACCTCAGCTCCCCTTACCTCCCACAGTCACTTGTTTTTCCCCTGTGCTCTGTCTGTCCTTAATCGATCCCTGGGCCAGGGAATGCAAGGGGGGGAGGGAAAGTGCAGAGAGACAGAGCCACTACTAAGGATGAATATGGAGAAAAGAAGGGAGCAGCTGCCCAAAATGAATGAGGAGAGGGCAATGAGCAGAGACAAAGAAAATATAAAAAGAGTATTTAGAGAGAGACAGAGGGAGTGCACACAGAGGAGAGGGAAAAGACAGTGCTGTGTTTCCATTCCCCTCTGGGTAGATGCAGTAAAGACAAACAGATTCCCTCTCTCCTCTCAAAGAAGATGGTCATGACTGACCTACAAACTGCCTATTGTTAGGGAGAGCATCGTGTGTAGCTCCAGTGTCCCCATTAGCTTCGTTTGTTAGAACACATCAGCTTTTAACAACCTGTTCTGGGGAGAAATGAATGTGTTAAACTGAATGACTGCATGGGGTAATACAGTGCACTGAGGTTATAGAATAAACCACGGATATGCCACTTTGATGAACCTTTATGGCCCTTTTTACTTTTGGTTGGAACTAGAAATGTCTTACCAAAAGCTTTGTCAATGTGTGTTGTGTTAAAATGTGTTTCTTTGCTTCCCGGAGTGGAAAGCAGACAAAGAAAACCCTCTGTCTTTGTCTGTGTGTTGCTGCTGTACAGGACAGATGGATGGTCGTGTGCCTCACGTGTATCCCTCAGTCTATTCCCTTTCTCTGGTCTACACCCTCCCCCGCTAACCATCTTATTACATAATGCTGCTACTGTTAAATCTGCCCTGTTCTATAACATTTATATTCCTCCTCCCTTTCCTCTCTTTTTCCCTTTTTCATTCTAAACCCAAGTCAACCCCCTATGGTTGACCCGTGTATGACTTTAGCTCAGGGAACATTTTGGACCAATGGAATAACAAAGGCATGTAAATGAGGCCAGCTTTCTTTCCTCCTGTCCCTTTGTCTGATAGAAAGGAGGTGGGCTTTAGCACGTGCTATTGGCTGAGCTCTCAAACCACAGTCTCTTCCATAACTCCTCCTCTTAGCACTGACTGCTCCCCACTGATTGGGCAGACACGTGTGTGCGTGCGCGCATGTGTGCAATGGCCCTGCCCCCTCTGGGTTGGGCCAGCCCCCTTCTTGCAGGACTGAAGTTTAGTTCCTCCCCCAGCCTCAGTTGAAAATGCCATATGTGTAAACTGACCTACAAAAATAAAATAAAAAGAACTCCGAGACATAGCCTGGCTAGAAACTTCTAGTCAGTCTTCATGTTCTATTTATACAAATTCTGTCTCAGAAGGACTGAAGTATTTTTTTAAACATTAATTTCTATGGGTGCCATCATTCCTGAACAGATGGTGCAGAACTAGCAGACAGACTGGCTAATGTTCCTGCTCTTCCCCCTTTCACCACTCCAGGCAGCCGCAGACCACCGGACAGACCCCCATGGTGTCCCCCCGGGCAGAGACTACCCCCATCCCTGTGCCCACCCAGGTGCGGAACTACCAGCGCATCAAACAGAACCTCTCCAACAGCCCCACCACCACCACGCTCTATGGCTCACACAGGTAAGAGACTGGGGAGGTGCCACTTTCCTGGGGAGTTCCCTGAAGTACACCTGAGACTAGTCTATCTTGTTGTTTGATCTCTGATGACTAACCTTTGGGTTTGGAAAATTCCTCTTCAACTCTGTCAGTTATTGCATCAGGCAATTAAGTTTAATCAGTTCAGTCAGTGGATATTGCTTGTGTGTTGTATTGTGTATAATATATATATATATGTATATATATATATATATATATAAATAAAATATAAAAGCACTTCCCTCCACCACAATACAACACACAAGCAATATCCACTGACTGAACTGATGAAACTTAATTGCCTGATGCAATAACTGACAGAGTTGAAGAGGAATTTTCCAAACCCAAAGGTTACACCTTTTATTTAACCTTTTATTTAAGTTAGTTAAGGACAAATTCTTATTTTCAATGACGGCCTAGGAGCAGTGCCTGTTCAGGGGCAGGATGACAGATTTGACAGATGTCAGCTCGAGATTTGAACTTGCAACCTTTCGGTTACTAGTCCAACGCTCTTAACCACTAGGCTACCCTGCTGCCCCTAGGCATATATAGAAAGGGAGGGAATACGAAAAGGTTTCGAATCTCCTTTCGAGGCAAATTAGTTTTATTGTTGTGCTTCTATTGACTGTTGTGAGAGGAGATAAGAACATTGCCACAGGGATTAGTATAAAGTTCCTGTGGTGTTTTTCCAATGAGACTTACCCCCACACCAGTGGGCAGCCAGGGTTTTATGTTAATGTGAGCTCTAGTGTTATTGTGTTTCCATCAGGAGTGTGACACTAGAGGTGGTGAGAAGAATCAAGACTGTTGCTTTGCAAGAATGTGTTAATGTTCAGTGTTATGTAAATGCATGCTGAAAAGTACCCAGGGTCTTACCTTGGCTCCAAGTTAGAGCAGGCCCGCCGGGAGCCATGTCCCAGTGAGACATGGGTACCGGCCCACATAGATGGAAACAGAAAAGTCTGAGCCTTTTGGGTAAGCTACTGGGGTAAATCCTCAATGGACATGCGGCACTGGAGTAGCCTAGCTCCACAGTGAACCCTCAACTCTACACCCCCTACTTACCCTCACCACAGGGCCCCGAAGCCTGGGCAGCGGGTACTGAGTAGCCAGCCTCTCCAACTGCTGACCCTTGGCCCTGGGTCTGACTCTGAGTCCACCAAGGAGGATTAAGCTCTCTGTCACAGACCGACTACCCTGTCCCTTGACCGTGTCTGGGCTAGTTAACAAGTTAGCGCTAACAAGACGAGATGAATGCAGAGAGCTAGCAGAAAGACAGTGTGCAGACATCTCAGGGGAAGACTGGCTTCTATATGTGCCCGGCTGCTGCCTACGCTTTCTCTGTTCGCCATCTTTTTTTAAAAACTCCATACATCTCAAGAGAGGAAGTGCAGGAGAAAGAGTGGAAGAGTACTCGCTATCAGTACAACAGTTTTAGCGAGGATAGGCTAACAGCTGTGTTTTGAAGTCCTGTGCTTGCAGCGTGACAGGGTTGTCTTGGCAGCAAAATGACGGTCGCAGAATAACTCAGGAAGTTTAAATTAGAACCAAGTGAAAAAGGCAACCGTTAGACACTGAGCTGAGGGAATGGAATCTAGCTAAGCTCATTGACAAAAGGTTTATTAAATGTTAAAGTTTTCAGGTGTTTCAGAAAGGTTATTTCATGATAAACATGAAGGATAGTGGTTGGAAACTAGAGCTTCGCTGTAAGCTGAAAATAAGGGTGTTCAAGAACTGTTAGACAAGTAATGAAGCTTGGTGGTGTTGGTTCTGGTGGACTAACAATGAATGTGTAACATTGTTGGTATGTATGTTCTGTATATTTGTGATATCTAAACCTTCATTGTGTGTGCTTGTGGTCTATGCAGGTCTGGTACAGTGAGGCGGTCCAACACCAGTCCCATGGGTTTCCCTAAGGTTGGCTCTGGGTCCCCCAGCTCTGCAGACTGCAGCCCTCAGATGACAGGCAGACGTCTCTCTATAGGCAGCTCCCGCCCATACTCCCCCTCACCTCTGGGTAAGAACATGCCCCCATCTCTTATCATTCAACACTCCTGGCATCATAATTAATTTCACTTTTAAACTTTCTCATTGAAACGGCATTAATATGTCTGTGTTTCTCTAAGTGGGCACCATCCCAGAGCAGCTGGGTCACTGTTGCTGTGGACACCCTCAGGGCCATGAGTCCCGCAGCCGCAGCTCCTCAGGAGGTGAGTTCAGTAGACCGACAGACATACAGACAGACAGAACAAGGCTGGGTTTACCAAAAGCATCATGGCACTAAAATCATCGTAATTCCACTGAAACTAAATATGATCTTAGTGATATTATGCTCTGGGGAAACACAGCCCAGGATGACTTTTTAAGGAGACAAAGCCAGCTACAGAAGTGTTTACATGTTCTTCCCTCTCTCCCCTCCTCCCCGAGGCGGATGTTTATGCCATGAGTCAGGTTATTTTTTTGAGTAACAGGTGTTCCATTAACGCTCTGGGAGGGAGGTTGTGTGTATGGGAGTTCCACCCATCCACACAGTTTTCACAAGTGTGTCACTATCTGAGTCAAGAGGCCAGTATCCATGGCAACCCCAGTGACATAGGTGGGACTTACCCTGAGCAAACCAGTGCAGATACAGTTAGTACTTAGTCTCCTTTTAGAAAACTTGATGACCTACTAAAGAAAAAAACAGAAGTTTCAGGGGTCTTTTTTCTTTTTTGAACTTCTCAGCAGCAATCCTGTTAATGAACAAGACGCTCATAAAACAGGAACCTAGTGGCCCTTTACTGCTGCTATTTACTGCTGCTATTTTTGACTTGGTTTACAGTGGAAAAATACACATTTCAAGACTGTAGAGCCATCTAGTGGTGAATTTTAAATCTTCTCTAGATCAGTATGTGCTAACGCCACTGACACTATACTAACACTAATGTAACTAATGATCGCCACTAAACCAATTATTAATGTTAAACTTTTACATTTGACATTAATAATTGGTTTAGTGGCGATCATTAGTTAAAAAAATTACTTGTATGAATGACTCTGTGTGTCTCTTTTAGGTTCTCCAGTGCCGTCGTCCCAGTTACTGGGTGGTCGCCTGCAGAGTGCCCCCACCCTGACTGAGGTCTACCACACCAGACAGAAACTCCACAAGCAGCTGTCAGACCCCATCCAGCCCTCCACCTGCAACTACCCCCCCAGCCACTCCCCCCACCTGGGTCGCCCTGGCAACCTGGGCACCTCCCCCCGCTCCTCTGATTGGCTGACGAAGTCACCTCTGCCCACAATCATTGGCTCCCCCACCAAGGTCGGTTGAGTTGATAACCATTTTGGCATATTTTAATCATTAACCTAATTCTGTTTCGCTACGGTGTGTCCGACTTACCACAACCAGTAACTGTTAACCTCTATGTCCCTGTTCAGCCCATCTCAGCCCCATTTAAGATACCTAAGACGCAGGCGTCCTGTAACCTGATGGCCCTGGCAGACAGTCCCACACCCACTAAGACCCTGGCGGACGCACGAGACATCTGTGCCCACCACTGTACCCCCTACCCCAGTGGACGCCAGTCTGTCCCTGAGGCCAGCAGGACCACATTTGGCAGGTAAACGGTGCACTGTTGTCTTTTTCTCTGTCTCATTCTCTCTGTGTGGGTAATATATCTCTTATCAATGTGTTTCTCTCCCCAGGTCTGTCAGTACTGGCCGTCTGTCTGAACAGCCAGTCAGAATCACTCTAGGGGGACAGCCCTACCAGGGAAGCACAGACAGCCTCAACACAGAGCGGCCCATGGATACAGGTAAATATACACACACACACACACTGTCTTAGTTTCATCCTTCCAGGTATAAATAATGGAACAGATGTTTTTACCATTAATTAGAAAGGAGCTGGAGACTGAAAATGTGTTGTGAAATAACCTAGCTGGTAAACTGACCTGGACATCAATGGTTTAGTAGATAATACTTACCCGTTGTCCCAAAGAACAACACAAATACAAACACGCACCAGTCTTTGCTTTATGGATTCTCGCCCTGCATGAACTGCTTGGATTGGCTGCTCTGACAGGACCTTCCTGTGTAACAGAGAGCTTGATTGGCTTAGTGTGAATGACCGGCCCTCCCTCCCTCCCTAGCACCAGCAGGACCGTTTGGGCTGGCTCAGCCTCGGGGCGGGGCGGCGAGTCCCCGGACCGTTCTCTTCACCGTGGGCTCGCCCCCCAACAGCAGCACCCCCCCTACCTGCAGCCACTTGGGCACCCGGCCGCGCACCACCTCAGGTGAGACCGCTCACTGCATCAGCGGCTAACTGCTAGGCTAACCGCTTGCTAAACCCCACTTCCCAAAGCTACACCCTCCAAGCTAACCTGCTAACGCTAATTACTACGACTCCACTCAATGTTTCCTACCTGGAGTGAAGTGACTCCGTGGTGGTGGTTCCAATGCCCTGAGATACATTACTGCTATTTAGTGGGCAGTCTCTCTCCCTCTCCTTGTGCTGTTCATCTTAGTGGGTACTATCAATAATACTCTGTGTCTCAGTGGGCTGAACTTTGTTCTGGAAAATGTTGTAATTTTGTTCATCTGAAATTCTCTATTCAAATTCAGCCAATGAAAGGAGCAATCAAATTATGCCAAAGTGATAGGCCTACATATTGACACACATCAACAACAAAGTTATCCTTGCGCTCTCTCTCCCTCTCTCTCAGTGGGCTCCAACAGTTCGGCAGGCTCCCTGTGCTCCACCAGTGGGCGGGTGTACGTGGGCTCTCCTCCGGGCATGGCCATCGGGGCCTCTCCCCCAGGGGGTGCAGAGGCAGGTCCCAGCAGCCTACGCTATATCCCTTACGGTACCTCTCCCCCCAGCCTGGACGGATTCATCACCTTTGAGGCCCCAGAGCTGCCTGAGGAGACACTTATGGAGGTGGGAGAGGGGGCCCTTTGTGTGTCTGTGTGTGTGTGGCATTTCTATTTGCACACGTCTTTATGTAATATCTGACCTGTATCATGTGTTTGACTACAGCGAGAGCACACAGACACTCTGATGCACCTACGGATGATGCTGTCCTTCACCGACTGTGTGCTGGAGATCGCAGCGGTGCGAGCAGGAGGGGCAGACCTGGGCGTATCGGCTGCCTCCCTCTACCCCCCTCAGGAGAGTGTGGTAGTGGACCAGATCAGCCAGCTCAGCAAGGAGTGGGGGTAAGGGAGAGACCAAAAATGGGGGAATGGGGTTCACAGTTTAACTGAAAGTATTATGGTTTTAGTTTGGACCCAGACCTGTAGCATTTCATCATAGTGAGGCACAAAAACATCAGTTTCATCACAATTTAAATTATTGTTGTAAAAGACAATTATGACGTTTTTAAGAAAGAAAAGCCATGGAAGCCGTATAGGTTAGTAATGTGTGCTGTGCTACCCTCTACAGGCAGGTGGAGCAGCTGGTGCTGTACATGAAGGCTGCCCAGCTCCTAGCCTCCTCCCTCCACCTGGCCAAGGCCCAGATCAAATCAGCCAAGCTCAACCCTTCCAGCGCCGTCAAGCAGGGTAAGACAAATGTCCCCAGACCGGTACAGTGGCATTACACTATAGTATTTATAAACCGCATACAAACTTAAAACACTTAAAATATACATGTATAATTACTTAGATATAATTTATTTTTATTTGAGCATAACTAACTTTCTCTCCCCCTCCCTCACCCCCTTCTTCAGTGGTGAAGAGTCTGAACGAGCGTTACAAGAGCTGCATCTCCCTGTGTCGGCGGCTCACAGACAAGCTGAACCACTTCTTCTCAGACAAGCAGCGCTTCGTAGACGAGATCAACAGCGTGACCGCAGAAAAACTCATCTATAACCACGCTGTGGAAACGGTGCAGTCTGCAGCTCTGGATGAGATGTTTCAGCAGACGGAGGACATAGCCTACCGCTACAACAAGGCTGCCATGCTGCTAGATGGCCTGTCCAAGATCCTCCAGGACCCTGCAGACATCCAAAATGTGGCCAAGTGTAAGTATCCACGTGCCGTCCTTAACTGTAGACTGAAGACCAGTCTGTTTCTGCTATGCCATTGTTATGTCATGTATGGCCAAAGCACAAATCCATCTGACAACCAGGCTCCCCCAACAGGCTCTGTCAGAGACCAGACAAGCTCATCACATTGTAGCAGAGACTCTGGTGTAGTGGATATGAATATGGACAGTCAAGTTTAACTAGAGTCTCTTCTGAAAAATCCCTTTGACCTCTTATCTTTAATCAGCACTCACAGGCTTACTTGAACCACTTGGTCCAGCTCTGAGCTTATTTCAGATCAGGCTTCAATCAGATGAGGTTTAGAGTGCACTGTGCTTCTCTGTGTGTGGCATGGTAGCCAGGTCATTGTGACATAGAACAGCAGCTACAGTCACTGTGATCTGACTGTGTGTTTGTGTCTCCTCAACAGACAAGGCCAGTGTGAACCGGAGAATCTCTGCCCTCTGCTACTGCACCGTCACACTGTACGAGTAGCAGACCACACACACATATCAGGGGCAGTTGTGACCTCTCTGTCCCCCTTCTCTGCCCAGAGGGACCACTCTCTACCCTGACAATAGAACATTGAGGACAAACACGGAACCCACATGTTCCCTCACGTAGCAGTCCAAGCACCTTTCCGTTTGGATCTTTTTCTGAGTTTAAGGAAACAACACGGCAGATAGTGTAACACCTTCTTTGGCATCGCAGACTGAACGATGAAGTGCGTGAGAGATGATGCACACATTCACTACCAAAGATGATCAAATGATCCTGGAACTGAGACATTCACAGGACATGAACAAGACGCAAGCATCTTTTTGCGTGCTGTCTGTCAACCGAATAGAGTGGGACGGGGACACACAAACTCTACCCAGCTTTTTGTATCCGACTTGCAGGATTTTTACATTTTGTACTAGAAGAAAGAGATGGATATAAGGACAATCTATCATGGGCCCAGAGACTTATACACCCATGAAAAATACATATTTTTAATGCAAATCACAGAGGTTATTATAATGTAAAGGTTTTTACTCTGTATTAGTATTGCTGTTGGGATTATTTATTGTTTTGGAATAGGAGGAGGCTGTTGTGATGCCTGTCTGACATTGTCTTTAGTATTGAAGTGGAAGGAAGGAGTATATGAGATTAGTCCATTTAAAGGAGTATATGAGATTAGTCCATTTAAAGGCGTATATGAGATTAGTCCATTTAAGGGCAGTCAGTCTAGCCAATCCTGTAACAAATACACACACTCAAACGCCAAAACACACACTTTACAATACATGTACAAACAAGAACACACAAACAACCATGTAGATTTGTAATTAGATTTTTTTTTTTTTTTCATTTGTTAGCTGAAGCACTTTATTGTGAAAAGTGGGGGGGACACTTTGTCCTGACAGGTTAGGAAAGAGAAATGTGAAGGCTGTTAGTTGTAGCTCAGGTTGGTTAAAGGGGTGGGGGTGGGGGGGGTTCTCTCACCCTCTTCAGCCCACAACACCACTTGCCCTGCCACAGCTCTCCCTCTCATTGCTGCGCACACTCTGACTGTTAAATGTTGCCGTGGAAATGGGGTGAGGGGTCGTAAGAAACGTCCAGTCTCTACACATCCCACACCACTGGTGGGCTTTTAGAATAGTATGGCAAGAAGAAGCTGGTGGGTGACAGATAATCGGACTAAAATGTATGTTTTCTTTGCCCATTGAACTTTTAGTGTTGACCAGCACATGCCCCTAGGCATTTGGGGAGGAGGGGTTCCTAATCAGTTAACCAAGGGGGAACGCCCCTCTCCTGGGTGAATCAAGAGAAAACAGTCAAATTACTTGAGTAGTTTTTGCTAAATAATACAGAAACAAGCTTTTTTTATGTTCATACATGAATAACTGTAACTAATTTCCAAGTAAATTGATGTTTGCAAAAGTGTAAATATTTGTATGTTGTGCATGTGATTTTGTTTTCCTGAGTGAATGTGTGTGAGAGAGCACAGTGAGAGAGTTAGGGGGTCAGTGAGCAAGACGACGCCATTGGATGCCCTGCCTCTCGATCAAAGAGCACAAACATTTTAATGTACTTTTAACCACGCCTGCCACGGGTTCAAGTCAATCTATCCCCACTAGACGTCCCTGGCACAGAGGAATGTGCCAATCACAAGGCAGCTGCTCCAAACATCTCCACACAACCTCTTCTTTCTACTGGGACTGTTCATATACTATACCGGATGGGGATTCTGTGTGGAGAGATCTCCTAGCATCCATTCAAATCTGCTCCGCTCTCTCCCCACGCAGCCGCTGTGCTTGCAATGCAGTAATGTTAGTGAGTCTGCACACGTCAGGTATACAAAAGGCCAGTGATCAGAAAGTCCATTACAGAAGAAGAGCTGCCTCATAAGCCTAATTGAAAAGTGGTCAGACTCCTTTGATTTCCTATTGTACAAGTGTGAATAGTGTGTAAATGCGTAAACTTGCAACTGTTGGCCACTAGCTCTTTCTATGATGTACTGTTCCTTTTTTAGACATATCCAAGTTTCTGTGGTTTATTTAGTTTTTGCTCTTGTGCCCTCTCCCTTTGCTCGTGAGCACTCCGCACCACAAAAAGCCTTTTCTGCACACTGAGTGGAGGGAGAAGTACATTAAAACAATAGTCGGAAACTGTCTGAACTTACCAAATCCATGCATCTATTTATAGCGCTGTAGATTTAGGCCACACTCCCTCACTAGCAGTAGTTTATGAAGAATGGAGTACTAACGATGGACTGTTTCAGAGACAAACCATTGGTACTGAGCACATGTTATATCCCGTAGAGTGAATGTATTCACCCTCCCAGTCATTTGCACCTCAGACTCTAGCTGAATGCATACAAAGTTACCAACCCTTGTGATGGTTAAGCCCCCCTCCCCTGAACAGACCATGACAATGAAACTGAATTTCCACACACCTATTTTTCAATGACAAATGTTGATGTGTTACTTGATGTGAGTTAAAGGGCATCTTTCTTTATGGAACTCTACAAATGCAGCCTCTGTTAATTAAAAAGAAAAGTTGGACTACATGCATGGTCTGTATTTCATGGAAAATATTAATATAACATTTGTGGGTCCCTTATTATCACTAGAAAAGCCGAGCTTCGTGGGACCCCCATTTGAGCCAATGAGCAGTCATTTTCACTCTAACATTCACTAGATGGAGCCAAATTCCTGCTTCAAAATACTGTATGTTTCAAACCATATCAATCTCATGGACCATCAGTCCATAGTTAGGGTGGTTATATACAGTTTAAGTGTGGTTACATTTAGCTTAGCTGGAGAAACTTTCATCTGTCTAACAATCAAGCAATCCCCATCCCTACAGATTCTGATAGCAAAACTTTCACCACAGATAGCATAATTAGCTACACAAGGGACTCATTCACTGAACATCGCCTAATAAATTAACAGGATTCCAAAATCACACGGTTCTCTATGGAACTATTCTAACTCTTCCAGCCACTTCACTATTCACTGCCAAATAGAAAGTGACAGATAGGGAGGGATATTGTTTTGGGACTGTGTTACTGCCAATGTTTTCTGAGGACACAGTCAGCAAACTGTTTGTGGCAACCTTCTAATCTCACCTTCAGCTGTTTATTTTTACAGACCTGAACAAGTACAGTTAGAGGATAGATGTGGCCAGGTTCCCAAATTCTGCTGACAAGACTACTTCTGCAAAAAAAAAGGTAAGCCCACAGTTGAATAAACATATTATTTTCTCTCTCAACTTCAATGTTTTTCATACCTGCCTCTTCATCTGTCTGTAGGTATGTGTGTGTGTGTTGGAGCCCACTCTCTGTCATCATACTGTGAAAACAATGAATGTAGCCCAGAACCCACAGGTGGACAGCGGGGAGCCCAGTATTATGCTGCAGCAGATGTTGATCATCATTTCTCCCACTTGGCCTTCCCATACCTCTCGCTTCCTCTTAAAGCTTTGTTACCACCCAGAGCAGAGCCCCTGTTGTTTATGTCTACATCAACCATTTGTCAGTTGCTATGGATGGCCTTCATCACCACATTGAGGCTGCAGTAAATGTAAAAAACTAAAAGCATGGAATCCATTAGTCTGCATTATTGGGGACATTTGCCATTGCCCAAACTAAACATTTAGCCTTTTATTACTTAGATTTCCTAAAAGCTATCTTATGATTTAGGCTAAAGGCTACATAACATTGTGAAATTATGTTGAGCATTCCCTTAATAATAGAGAGTTTCTAGAATCTAGATAGCTTACAGTGCAGTGTCTTATCTATTTGGGGTTTCCTATTTTCCATTTTCATCACCAGCCACATTTTCCCTAAGGTGCGCAAGTACCAAAAAATATTCTCAATTTATTTTAGCCAAAATGGCTATATTTCCTAAAGTAGAACCCCATCATTGTCCGAGTAAAAACAGGCATCCTATAGAGTTCCACAGTATGAGTCATAATACCCATAACACCTAGCGGTCAATCGGGGAAATGGTTCCAATCGTTTTCCCACAATTCTTTACTAGGGGATTTAAAGCACTTCAAATAAGGGCTGTGTTTCGCGTTGGCTTACCCTGCATGATGTTTTGATAACCGTGTAAATATCTCTAGGACAAGGTGACATTTATCAATATACACACACACACTAATTAGCTGCTAATGTGGCTATTATAATGAACTACATTTGACAAGATGATCTGGACGAGACTGTCGATTCGAGGCATAGATGATCATCTCTAGATTAACTCTCTGTTAGCTAAATTGAGTAATCAATAAATTGGCTACATTTCTTTAAATGGACAATTCTGTGAACTGTCTTGTGAACGTTTTTAATTTAAGTAATACCTGTTAGAAAATGTGTCAGCTAGAGATGATGTCCAGGAGCTTGCAGGGATTTGTAGTTTTGCATGTCATCTACTTTTCGAATCTGAGAGTAAATGGAGCCAAAAATATTGAGAAAAATCACCTTGCCTGAGAGAGATTTGCATGGTTATCAAAACGTCACACCGGGGTAAGCATACACGAAACACAGTCGTTATTTTAAGCGTTTCTAAAATCCCCTTTTGGAAACATTAACGGTGGAAAAACATTTGGAACAATTTCCCTTTTTGACCCCTAGGTATTATGACACCTCCACTGTGGGGCTCTATTGCATAACATTCTTCATAGAGTATCTGTAAGTAACAATAGAATCATTTCATGTCGGTCGCCGAAGCAACAGTCTCGCCGCTAGAGTGCGCCTCTTTCGTGTCCGACTTCAAAGTAATGCTGGCGGAAACCTATCTGAACTTCAGTGCTCTACGAAGAAGTCTGGGGAGTCTCGTCTCGACCTCAACTCAGGATAGATAGTTGCAGCACTGACAGTTAATATAAAACCGCAAGAAATCTCTAATTTGCCTGAACCGCACAATGATATGGGATTTACAAAAATGGGAGCGGAGGTTGAGTCTCTTGCAAGATTCCTTGGCGTGGTGAAGTAAACTGGATTGTCCAGGAGAGCTAACGGTCTAAATTCCAATTTGATGGTAAAGGTATGTCAGAAATGTGTGAGCAAGTTAGAATAGTCCTTGTTATCAACGGTATTTTAAACTTTTCTTTTGATTTCAAGGTTTTCAAGCCTTGGAACGACGGAGGTCAGATCATATTTCTGATTTCTCAGAAAAACTGCGTTCCTCTGATAGGTACAATTTGCACATAATAGCCTATTAGTTAATTACACTTGTAATCATGTACTTAAAACCTTGAAGAATACTTATTCACAGGCCAAACTTGGTTGAGTGATGTGCTTCATGGAAATGTGACAAGTCGAGTGATAATTGACAGAAGAAGGTGGCGGGACTTGGGAGTAGTCTGGTACATATGAAATATGATTCATTTCTCAGGTACCACACGGATGAGTTTGACGGTCTCAGAAAAGTCGGCAGGCTGCAAGGTAAGGCGAGGTTTGCCACGGATACAGAAAAATAGATCTCCAGCGGCAAACGAAGTCAATTTGCTAGCCTTGTTTTACTCACCGAGGCCAGTTCATATTGCGCTTAAATACCGTTTATTTTTATTTTTTTGAAATGGGCGTTTAGGCAGCCTATGTGGAAATGCATGCATAGAGCTTTGAGTCAGACGTTATGAAAAGAATGCAAGCAAGACATTGCCATGGCTTAACGATTATTACTTTTTGAAGAATTCACTCTAAATCTAAGTTTTCATGACTCAAAATAGGTTTAATATTGAGATAATCGTATGCCATATCTATATAATATATTTTAAACTAAATCATAGTGCAATGACGCCAGGACGCGATATTCCGGCGCCCCATTGTTGCATAGCTAGAGGGCTCAGAGACCACCATCCACGGGGGACTCACCCAATGCCACCCTACTGTATATTCCTCAATACCAAATGAATGGGGAAAAATAGGCCCATCGAAAATTATGAAATGAGTGTCTGAGATGATCAAATTTGTGCCCATCGTTTCCATTTATTTGGGATTGAGTCATTTAGCTGGATCTTCACAACAGATGGTATGGAACTCATCTTGAGATAATATCACTTTAAGTCTTGAAATGCTTTGTAAACTTTAACCCTACACTGACATATAGCCAGTGCAATAGTTCAATCCTATTAATTATGGAAACTGAGGACTTGTTGTCCTGATGAGACTAGCCTATACTGTTTTCTGCACTACTTCAAGCTCACATTAAACCTGGCTCTTCTTAATGTCATGCATTCATTTGGCTTAAATGGATTAGCGTGCCCACACAATCTCTCCTAATTAAATTGTTTGTAGGCTTTGACTTTGGGATTTAGCTGGTAAAATGCACTCTTAGGGAAATAAAGGTGCTATCTGAACCAAAAAGGGTTCTCCTATGAAGACATCCAAATAACCCTTTTGGAACCCTTTTTTTCTGGGAGTGTACTCTCCATCACATGGAGAATGCTTCTGAACTGTGATAGACCTGCTGTCTGAGCTGCAGAGACCAGGTATGAGCAACATTGCAAAGGCCTACTTGGACCTATTCTAATGAGGCTCAAACCATCCTCAGATGCCAGGACATCAAATTACACTGGAAAATAGCCGAAAATGCAATAAAACATAATTCCCAGTTCCCACATAGCTTAGCATTACCTCACATGTTGAGCGTTAAAGAATACAGGAAGTCAGATGAAATGTATATGGGGTCTTTTGAGGATATAAGCATGTTGAAAGACAAGATCCTAAAAGTGAGATGTGTTTGTGGCCTACAATTTCCCCTGAGGAGAGTTGAGGTGCGGACAGCCGTAGTTGTCAAGTAATTATAGTGTGCTGATTGTAAGTCTGGGCTAACAGCCATTTACTATTTGCTGTAATTTATTGGTGAAAGGATGAGAGGAACACCTGGTGTGGAGAAGTTCAATGTCCCCAGTAAAAGAGCAGCAGATGTATTCATGGACAACATACTTGGACAATGAAGAGAGGGGGAAAATACACTAGCTAGCACTAATGTAGTAGACTAGACTTCTGAACTAAATGAGCACTTAGTTTTAGCCACAGATTCCCACTGCATGTCTTTAGACTGCCCCTCTGTGTTCTAATTAAGTCACTCAAATAACATTTTATTGGTCACATACACGTTTTAGCAGATGTTATTTGCGGGTGTAGCGAAATGCTTGTGCTTCTAGCTCCGACAGTGCAGCAGTATCTAACAATTTCACAACATATACCCAAAACACACACATCTAAGTAAGGAATGACATTAAGAATATATACATATATGGACAAGCCATGTCATAGCGGCAGGGTGTAGTCCATGTCTGGGGAGTATGCAGGCTTGTAAACATGGGATGGGAGGATGATTCCCTGTCAAAGTAATTGTTTTTATTAAAATGGAAACAAATTAGTAGTAAAAGTTAATCTAGTATTGTGAAAACAAAACCTTATTAAAGATACGTACGTACCTTATCTTGGATTTGTGGCAAGCAGAAGCACAATAAATCTATTGATCTTGTTTAATGGGGAAATACTCACTCACCGTCATTTGATATCTTCTACTTATTTTGGCTATCTGCCCTATCTTGTATGGTAGGGAGGACTCCGGCTTTGAGTCAACAAATCCAAAGAAAACACATTCTCTCTCTTTCACACACTGAGAACAGAGTGGCTCAACTCAAGACGGGGAAGCTGAGCTATTTATACTGAACATAAATGTAAGCGCAACATGTAAAGTGTTGGTCTCATGTTTCATGAGCTGAAACAAAATATCCAAGAAATGTTCCATATGCACAAAAAGCTTATTTCTCTCAAATGTTGTGCACACATCCCTGTTAGTGAGGATTTCCCCTTTGCCAAAATAATCCATCATGTGTGGCATATCAAGAAGCTGCTTAGTGTTGGGCCAGTAACCGAAAGGTTGCTGGATCGAATCCCCAAACTGACAAGGTAAAAGTACGTCGTTCTGCCCCTGAACAAGGCAGTTAACCCACTGTTCCCCGGTAGACCGTCATTGTAAAGAATAATTTGTTCTTAACTGACTTGCCTAGTTAAATAAAGACTCAATTAAACAGCAAGATCATTACACAGATGCACATTGTGCTGGGGACAACAAAAGGCAACTCTAAAATGTGCTGTTTTGTCACACAACACAATGCCACAGATGTCTCAAGTTTTGAGGGATCGTGCAATTGGCATGCTGACTGCAGGAATTTCCACCAGAGCTGTTGACAGAGATTTGAATGTTAATTTCCTTACCATAAGCCGCCCCCAACGTCATTTTAGAGAATTTGGCAGTACGTCCAACTGGCCTCACAACCGCAGACCACGTGTAACCATGCCAGCTCAGGACTTCCACATCTGGCTTCTTCATCTGCGGGATGGTCTGAGACCATCCACCCAGACAGCTGATGAAACAGGAGTATTTCTGTCTGTAATAAAGCCCTTTTGTGGGGAAAAACTAATTCTGATTGACTGCTCCCCTGCCCAGTCATGTGAAATCCATAGATTAGGGTCTAATTAATTTATTTCAATTGACTGATTTCCTTATAAGAACTGTAACTTAGTAAAATTGTTTAAATTATTGAATGTTGTGTTAATATTTTGGTTTAGTATATATGGAAATCCAAGATGGATCTTTGCGGGATGATATTTTGCTACATTACTGAAATGCTGTACAAATTTGCATGATCTTTTTTATTTTTAAATAAACTGACTCAACCGCCACACAACATGAACAGCTCCAGTTGAGTATATCAGAGTTTCTGGGCAGCTTACCACATCAGTCTTCATGTTGATTCTAAACTATTCCAGATCTCCTTTTTGATTATCCAACATCCTCTGTTACATAATAACCTTCTGTAGCCTTTGCAGGCCATCTAGGATTAACATACCAGATAACTCTTAAAACATTTTTACTGCTGTGTGCTAAATCAGGGTCACACAGTGTTTCTTGGTAGTCTTAAACATCTAATTTGAAACAAAAGTATACACCTCTCACACATGGTTATAGCCTTTTAAAAAAGAAGACACCTGTACCATGTCAAATATAGTATGTACTGTATTCAATTTTGAGTTTGCATCCCAATATTACACTTTATATACTCAACAAAAATATAAATGCAACATGCAACATTTTCAAAGATTTGACTTAGTTACAGTTCATATAAGAAAACCAGTTAATTGAAATATGTTCATTAGGCCCTAATCTATGGATGTCACATGACTGGGAATACAGATATGAATCTGTTGGTCACAGATACCTTATTAAAAAAAGGTAGGAGCATGGATCAGAAAACCAGTCAGTATCTGGTGTGACCACCATTTGCCTCATGCAGCACGACACATCTCCTTCACATAGTTGATCATGCTGTTGATTGTGGCCTATGGAATGTTGTCCCACTCCTCTTCAATGGCTGTATTGGAAATTGGCCTGAACTGGAACACGATGTCGTACACGACGCTCCAGAGCATCCCAAACATGCAGGCCATGGAATAACTGGGAAATGTTGTGAGGCTGGTTGGACGTATTGCCAAATTATCTAAAACCACATTGGAGTATGCTAATGGTAGAGAAATTAACATTCAATTATCTGTCAACAGTTCTGGTGGAAATTCCTGCAGTCAGCATGCCTATTGCACACTCCCTCAACTTGAGACATCTGTGGCATTGTTGTATGACAAGACTGCACATTTTAGTGGCCTTTTGTCCCCAGCACAAGGTGCACCTATGTAATGATCATGCTGTTTAATCAGATTCTTGATATGCCACAACTGTCAGGTGGATGCATTATCTTGGCTAAGTAATAACCTTCCACCCATGAGGCCACTAGAGGGTAATTTTGTCTGCACGAACGTTTGATGTGATAACCTTCCACAGACTATACAGTACCTAACTTTGGCCCACTGCACAAATTAATGATCAATCCTTCAATGGCTTTTCTGCTGGGTCATGCTTGGGTATACACCTCCTGACCAATGACCAGTTGTTATACAACTACAATTGTTAAAGCAGCAATGAGCCGTTTAAACAATATCAAAGTGTTCTCCCCACCACTGTTTCGGTAAAAAGCGGATGGGACTGTGCTAGACATTTTTTTCCACTCTCAAATTCAAAGACTAAGCTATAGATGTTAGGACAGACCATCCATGATATCAAAATGATAGTTTTACCCATGTTTTTAGGCAATGCAGTGTTTGTTTACATTTACTTTGTTTACAAACATTGGATTAAAACAAGCTTATATTTTGGGTTCTGATGGGGTACAACAGTTGAACTTAGCTCATGAGGCATTTCCAAGTTATGTTCTTTTAAATACTCAATGGGTACATATCATTAATTTCTAAGTAAAACTGCTGATTGTCCCTTTAACCTTTGCCCAATTCCATTTGTTGCGTGTGGGTACTCTGCTTTGCTCATTATGCCAGTGTTGCTGCCAAGTGCACTAATAGGTTTAAGAGCAGATCATTTACCTCCACAAAGGACGTGGGTTAGGGAACAAAAGTCCTGTGAACCACCAGCCTTTTTCTCAGTCAGATATCTAGCGCTGTGGAGTGAACAGGAAACTAGCGACAACAGAAAATATAGGTATGAAGTGCATGTTCTGTTTTAGTTATTGCTTGGTTATTAAACTTATTTAAATGTTTTCAAGGTTAACTGTTTTGTCTGACATTCCATTGTTATTTTTGATACTGCGTGCCATTTGACACACAGTCCTTAAGATGTAAATGTGAACTTTCTAATGAGTAGCTACTGGTGTCTCAGACATCTTAATACAGAACTGTCTGCTTGGAGGAGACTGATGACATTTCCTTCTTCCCAGTGTAAGCACCTTTAGAGATGAGACACAGATATTATAAGGACCTTGAGCGATGATGTCTCCTTTTGCATCCTCACAACCATGAATAGTTTGTGTTGTAAACTAAGAGAAAGAAGTGGGAATGAGCTCTTTGATCAAGAAAATGAGGTCGAATCCATTGGGAGCCCAAAGAAAAGAGAAATTAGGGCTGTTGGTGTGTGTTTCAAGGAAAGCTTGAAGTGTTTCTGGTAACAGGTGGCATTTTGAAAGGGAAAATCTCTAAATTTGAGTTTTCTAACACTACATTTACTGTCTGTTCCGAGAGTAATCTTTGTTACGTTGTTCAGAGAAGCGGCTTGAGGGAAGGAATACTGCTAACGTGTGTCTACTAAATAAACAATAAATGAGTCACTTATGGCCATTACCACATTTGTCATATTTATTTTGCTTTTAATGTGTATGTAGAGATTATATTTATGCATGATGTGTTTAACCCTAGTATGCATTTATATCCTTAATGTATCCCTGTAATGGAGTGCATATCATTGTGACTCACAGAGATTTTTTACTCCCTGTAGTGTCAATGGAGTCCCAATCTCCTCTATGTTGCTCTGTTCACTGGATGATGCAGAGTGCTGTTAATGACCCATATACTGTATTTGTTTATTTTGAGTCAATGAGAATAATATCCAATTAGTTGTTTCTTTTCATTTGAAAGAATGGAAGACATTAGACTACTAGTCACGTAATCCATGTATCTCTCCATTGACCTTTTCTCAGATATCTGCTAGTCACTACAATATATAATTTGTTTTTAGCCCAAACATACATTAGATGTAACATCTTTGTTTTGTATTTGTGTCCCCTACAGAGCACGATGTCGTTCCCCCTGTGTGTTAGTCTGTGGATGCTCCTGGCTGTTCACTGCCAAGCTGGAGCTGTGAAGAACTGCCACCCAAGCTGCCACTGTGAGGTGGAGAGCTTTGGCTTGTTCGACAGCTTCAGCCTGACCAGGGTGGATTGCAGGGGAGTGGGCACCAGTCCCATCCCCATCCCCCTGGACACTGCCCACCTGGACTTGTCCTCCAACTCCATATCCCTGCTGACCGACACTATGCTCTCTGGACCTGGCTATACCACCTTGGTCAGCCTGGACCTCAGCAACAATCGCATATCCATGGTCAGCCCCAAGGCCCTGTCCAGGCTGCGCTACCTGGAGTCTCTGGACCTCAGCCACAACTCCCTGGAGGGCCTGGATGAGGGCTGCTTCTCTGGCCTCCCTCTGGCTGAGGTTGATCTCAGCCACAACCACTTCCGGGAGTTTGACCTCGACATGTTCATCACTAAAGGTCATGGAGAGCCAATCAACGTGGATCTGTCCCACAACCAGCTGACGGTGGTCTCCAGGAGTTCCTCTAGGAGCCCCTTGCTACATGTCCAGAGCCTGACTCTAGCAGCCAATCAGCTGAGGGCCGTGCCTAAGCTCAAAGGCATCCCGTTGAGGGACCTAAGCTTGGATGGGAACAGTATCTCGCACGTTGAGGAGGGGGCCTTTGAGGACCTTAAGGACCTGGTTCACCTATCCCTCAGTGGGCTTCCTGAGCTCTTTGACATCCAGCCTAACAGTTTCAGAGGCCTTCAGAACCTTCAGGTCTTGGACCTGTCCAACAACGCCAAGCTAAAAGCACTGAGTCCAGCTGTGTTCAGTGGACTTGTGTCTCTACAGGAGCTCAATCTGTCCAACTCTGGAGTAACGTCATTGCCAAATAACATGCTAAGTCACTTGCCAAGCATCAAGAGTATTACCCTGGGCCAGAATATCCATTGTTGGAGGGCTCAAAAGCAGGGCCAGTTTCACAGGCAGCTTGGACAGGAACAGAAACATGACGAGGTGCTAACCTGTGACGTTAAAGGCATTGTGTCGTGATTGTGTTGGGATTATGCCTTCAGTATGGACATCTAACTAGCACATTAGTGCTAAAACTGTGCCTTATATCACTATATGCAAAGAACACTTTTTGTTATTGCCGCCAAACATGATAATTACTATTTGAACAGTTTTGTTTAAATTTAAATTAAATTTGTGTTTTGCTTTTATTCCAAAGGCCTGAGGTATTTATTTCAATCCACTGTTGATACACTATCATGTCATGCTTGCTATGCATAAATCATGTATTTCAATTACAGTAATATCCATCCATGCTATTACTAGCTTGTTATCTTCAAACCATTTAGCTTTTCCTCTTCCAGTTTTTAAGGAGATTTTAGGATCTGGAACTAAAAAAATATACACATTACTGTGCAAGGACCACTCTTATGTCAGACCAAAAGGTAAACATCTTATGTAGAGTATGTAGTTATGTATGTCTAGCATAGGAGGCTGGTGGGAGGAGCTATAGGAGGACAGGCTCATTGTAATGTCTGGCGTTGAAAATATGGAATGTTATCAAACACATCAAACATATGGAAAGCACATGTTTGACCACGTTCCATTTATTCCATTCCAGCCATTACAATGAGCCTGTCCTCCTATAGCTCCTCCCACCACCCTCCTCGGATGTCTAGTTATCATTTCAATCAGATATTATTGTGGACAAATTCTCCTGCTATCTTCCTCAGTCATGTTTACATGGCCTAAGACCTGGAAGCCAACATCGCCTGTTCTGTTTCAAAGAGCTGTTACACAACGGGTTGAAATGTGATCTGAACAAATCAATGCAGAAACAAATTCTTGAACGTCACCTAGGGGATTTTCGCTGCTCTGTTATTGAATCAGTTTCCCATGACCGTGACCATTTATTTCGAAACATAAAATTGGCTTCCGGCAGTTTATTAGACACCAGACATGTTTCATCCTGTATTTTCTTATCTCTTCTGACAGAAGTGTGTTTTAACTGAAATACTATATGTGATGTATTTGATGCATTGTATTATTCACCCTACTTTGAAATGTTATAAATGTCACATCTATTCTACAGCATCAACTTTGGATCTACATTGGCCAAAATCCTTCAGATATTCTGTGCAACAACAACTGCATGTTTGAACACCTGCCTTGGTTGCTATTCCTGTGGTATAATATGGACGGAAAGAGACATAACTGCACTTGAACTGTTTTGAATGTTAAACATCTGCTTAAAGATGTTTTATATTTCTTTATCAATAGTGTATACACTTAGTGTACAAAACATTAAGAACACCTTCCTAATATTGAATTTCACCCCTGAGAACAGCCTCAATTCGTCGGGTCATGGACACTACAAGGTGTCCAAAGCGTTCCCCAGGGATGCTGGCCCATGTTGACTCCAATGCTTCCCACAGATGTCAAGTTGGCTCAATGTCCTTTGGGTAGTGGACCATTCTGATACACATGGGAAACTGTTGAGCGTGAAAAACCCAGAAGCAGTGCAGCTCTTGACACTGAAATGTTTTGTTCTGCCCATTCACCCTCTAAATGGCACATGTACACAATCCATGTCTCAAGGCTTAAAAATCCTTCTTTAACCTCTCCTCCCCTTCATCTACACTGATTAGAAGTGGATTTGACAAGTTACATCAGTAAGGGATCATAGCTTTCACCTGGATTCACCTGGTCAGTCTGTCATGGAAAGAGCAGGTGTTCTTAATGTTTTGTACATTCGGTGTATAACTTTGTATAGATGTGTAGAATAATCCATCTATTTTACATCTGTGTACTTTACATAAATGTATTAACTTTTAATTATTTGTTTTACTTTGTTTGCTTCCCTGTCCCCAACAGCCTGTGGCATTCCACAATTGCTTGGTGTGTCTGTATTTGAAAATATATAAATTGTCTGGGTTTCAACGCACACCACACTGTTGTCACTCCAAGAGGGTTTCACAATTTCACAGAATTCCCTGTATTCATGTGATTTCATTTTGTCTGCTGTACTGACTCACAGGGTGTGTCCTGTAACAATAGCACTTATGTCTTCCTCAGTGCCTAGCGCAGCACTATATTTACTTTCACAAGCTGCCTAACATCCTTCCTTTATTTACTTGAAACTCCCCCTGTAAATGCACCCACACTAGTGAGTGGTCTCGAGAGGTCCTTAAACAGAAGCAGTCAGAGACACTAGTTCCAGGCAGGGAACCATGATACTGTGGACTGATGTATGAAGTCTGTGAGAGGAAAAGAGAAAGGGAGAGGGAAAGGAGGAGAACGGCCTGACTTTGTGTAATGGCGGCTGGCTGTAACTCCACAGATCTCTGTGCTCTGAGAGTGTTCCATTGTGTGCTCCTCCTTAAAGACACAGAGAGTATTCAGATATCCCCTCAGCTCCTTGCAGTGGTTGCCAAAGCACAGTCCTTTGAAATTCTAAGAGACCCGTGTGCCAATGACAGAGCCAAAAGAAGTTTGACTCCACAAAAGAAGGTTTACTCCAGATTACATCTCCTGTATTACAACATCCTGCTCTGGAAAAGTACGGCTTTGTAGGAAAAGCTTGCAATGATTTTGCTTCAGTTTATACTCTTTTAGATATATTTTTGCCAACCAAGGAGGGAGAGAGAGAGAAGAGCAAATGTGATTTTCTGAGAGTTTGGCCCTCTGCGGATGGCCCCATTTAGTAAACCTGTTCCAGATGTCTGGGCCGTTTGTCCATCTCCTGGAGAGCAGGAATTTGGAGGCGGGGTGGTTGGAGGGCTGTCAATCACAGCTACCTCCCTCAGGTCAGCCTGCCAGGATCACCCTGAATGGTGTTAAATTGCAAAAAAACATTTGCAATCCAAATACAACTAATCAGTTTAGCATAAGAGACTCACAAGGGAGTCTTGAACTTTTCTTTACCATTTCTTTCCATGTTTGTAATCCAGTGACTCAATTTGCTGAGTACCTTGGTTGTTACTTTATCTTTGGTTTCGAAATATAAAGATACCGACATGTCTCTCCAGGGCAATATAAAAGGTTCAGGTATATGTGGGGTCATGACACTCAGAGCTACTGTATCAGGGTAGCCTAATAGAGCACAGATCAGTGAGCCAAAGGCTCAACTCTGCTGGGGAGTTTTAATGCAGCAGTGATTTGCTTACTGAACCCTCTGGAGACATGTTCAACATCCCCAGGCCACTTCATAATAAAATATAAGATACACACAAACACACACACAGCTGGCCATTTGCTCCATGCATTATGGATTCACTGGCTGAGAAAAATCAATGCTTCCCAGTAAATGTGAAGATTTTCATTACACTTTCTATGACAATGTGTCTTCATCTGACAAATAGAGTAACATAATGTGGAATTCACAGAAAATGGTCATACTATAACCTGGATGTCTAAGAGTACAATATATCATATTAGCATTTGTATTGCACTGAACTAATGTTATGTTTTGGCAAAATATATTTTAAAGACCACAGCAGCACCCTTACCAATAGCCCAGTTATCTACAGAATCTCTTTGCCTCTGGATATGGCCTGATTATAACAAATGTTTTTTATTTCATCTTTATTTAGCTACGCAAGTCAGTTAAAAACAAGTTCTTATTTACAATGAGGGCCTAACCCGAACGACGCTGGGCCAATTGTCCGCCGCCCTTTGGGACTTCCAATCACAGCCGGATGTGATACAGCCTGGATGAGGATTTTGATTGGCCGGTCACCTGAGAGTAGGAAGTTATACCGTGGGGCAAAAAAGTATTTAGTCAGCCACCAATTGTGCAAGATCTCACACTTAAAAAGATGAGAGAGGCCTGTAATTTTCATCATAGGTACATTTCAACTATGACAGACAAAATGAGAAAAAAATCCAGAGAATCACATTGTAGGATTTTTATTGAATTTATTTGCAAATTATGGTGGAAAATAAGTATTTGGTCAATAACAAAAGTTTATCTCAATACTTTGTTATATACCCTTTGTTGGCAATGACAGGTGGAACGTTTTCTGTAAGTCTTCACAAGGTTTTCACACACTGTTGCTGGTATTTTGGCCCATTCCTCCATGCAGATCTCCTCTAGAGCAGTGGTGTTTTGGGGCTGTTGCTGGGCAACACAGACTTTCAACTCCCTCCAAAGATTTTCTATGGGGTTGAGATCTGGAGACTGGGTAGGCCACTCCAGGACCTTGAAATGCTTCTTACGAAGCCACCCCTTCGTTGCCCGGGCGGTGTGTTTGGGATCATTGTCATGCTGAAAGACCCAGCCACGTTTCATCTTCAATGCCCTTGCTGATGGAAGGAAGTTTTCACTCAAAATCTCACGATACATGGCCCCATTCATTCTTTCCTTTACATGGATCAGTCGTCCTGGTCCCTTTGCAGAAAAACAGCCCCAAAGCATGATGTTTCCACCCCCATGCTTCACAGTAGGTATGGTGTTCTTTGGATGCAACTCAGTATTCTTTGTCCTCCAAACACGACGAGTTGAGTTTTTACCAAAAAGTTATATTTTGGTTTCATCTGACCATACAACATTCTCCCACTCTTATTCTGGATCATCCAAATGCTCTCTAGCAAACTTCAGACGGGCCTGGACATGTACTGGCGTAAGCAGGGGGACACGTCTGGCACTGCAGGATTTGAGTCCCAGGCGGCGTAGTGTGTTACTGATGGTAGGCTTTGTTACTTTGGTCCCAGCTCTCTGCAGGTCATTCACTAGGTCCCCCCGTGTGGTTCTGGGATTTTTGCTCACCGTTCTTGTGATCATTTTGACCCCACGGGGTGAGATCTTGCGTGGAGCCCCAGGTCGAGGGAGATTATCAGTGGTCTTGTATGTCTTCCATTTCCTAATAATTGCTCCCACAGTTGATTTCGTCATACCAAGCTGCTTACCTATTGCAGATTCAGTCTTCCCAGCCTGGTGCAGATCTACAATTTTGTTTCTGGTGTCCTTTGACAGCTCTTTGATCTTGGCCATAGTGGAGTTTGGAGTGTGACTGTTTGAGGTTGTAGACAGGTGTCTTTTATAGTGATAACAAGTTC
Organism: Oncorhynchus clarkii lewisi; assembly: GCF_045791955.1. Taxonomy (NCBI): domain Eukaryota; kingdom Metazoa; phylum Chordata; class Actinopteri; order Salmoniformes; family Salmonidae; genus Oncorhynchus; species Oncorhynchus clarkii. Next base: position 25,326,163 of record NC_092173.1, on the reverse strand, counting down.
AAACAGGTGCCATTAATACAGGTAACGAGTGGAGGACAGAGGAGCCTCTTAAAGAAGAAGTTACAGGTCTGTGAGAGCCAGACATCTTGCTTGTTTGAAGGTGATCAAATACTTATTTTCCACCATAATTTGCAAATAAATTCATTAAAAATCCTACAATGTGATTTTCTGGATTTATTTTTTCTCATTTTGTCTGTCATATGATGAAAATTACAGGCCTCTCTCATCTTTAAGTGGGAGAACTTGCACAATTGGTGGCTGACTAAATACTTTTTTGCCCTACTGTACATCTATTGCCAACAAGAGAGGGGACTCCTCAAAAACATGCCACTTCGATACAGCTACAACTGGAAGTGACTTTTCCTCGCAGATTAGTAGAGCATTTTCGCCAACCCTTTCATAACCTTAACCTAATTCTCCTAACCTGCTGCGAAAAAGAGACTTCTGGTGGTAGCTGTATCGAAGTGGCAGGTTTTTAGGGAATCTCAGCAAGAGAGACAGAGAAGCATTCCACAAAGATGGTGGATAACTCAGGCCGTTTACGATTGAAAGAAAATTGTCACAATTCCCGTCTGCTTAAGGGATGGCTCTCCCATAGGCACCAATGCATTAGCAGCTGGGTCTGGTCTGCTTAGTTCATTGACTGTATACGAACCAGAAAAAAAGTAGTGATTGAGATCTCGCTTCCTCTTCCGTCTCTAATGTCATGTGAATAGGAAATGTGATGATGTTAAACCCACGGGTAGATCAGATCCAAGGAGCTGGCCTATTAATAATCACACATGAAGTGCCTTCTTTGTTTCGCTTTAGCCCATGTGTTGATGGATGACCCCCTTTTTGAATGTCTTAGCACTACTACAATGACACATACAGTACAGTAGAAGAAGAAACTACAAGAATAAATTTGCCCGTTTATGATTACCTCTGCTGGAGTTGAAAATTGGGGCATGTAAGCCATGAAGGTTTGTTTTCTGTTTCCAGTGAGAGAGCTAAAGCGATACGATCAGAAACACAATCAGCCAGCTCAAGGCTTCAGACATGACTCTAAACAGTCAGTAAATTACCCACTGTAGCAGGTCCTGTGGGGAAATTGGTTACACTGCCCTATTTCATGTAGGATTGTTTATCACCTTTTGTACAATAATACAGCTATAACAAGGGAGGGGAGGTAAAATAGAGGGGAGGAGGATTGGCAAACAAGCTGCAAAAACCTTATACTCACGGACTGTGGGAATGATACAGCACTCGAGCAGGTGTGTACACATCTCCATCTACCTCTGACCTGCTCATAAGACTTTTATAAGGTAAGGGTTCTTATTATCCTTATTGGTTATTTGGGTTGATTGAAATAGGCCAGAGAGGTAATAATTGTGTCCTCCACGGGCTCCTGTGCCACAGTGGTTTGGCTCTGAGATGTAATTACTACAAAGGGAAGGAGCTTTTGGGGTGTGTAATTAGTTCAGGCATGCAAGACCAGGGTGTCTTTATTAACTTCTCCACGCTTGCTTGAACCGCTATCAGACAGATGCAATCTGACCTTAAAACGGACAGATCCTCTAGAGCAGAGAGTTATTGAAGCAGCTAATTCATTTAGCTCACATAGCTTATTGCTTCATGGTTCTCTGTAAACTGCAGGATTTGTCTGGCCTTAGAGGATTGCCGCAGTTCAAGGGAAAAGGATATTTCTTTCCTCATAAAGCTGGGGTTTGTTTAGACAGCACAGGCCAACCTGATATTGTTTGCTGCCTGGCGGGAAACAGTGGGTGAATGAACACAATGTTTAGGGCTTCTATGCAGGGCAACAAAGGGAGCTGACACACTATGTTACGGGTTGTGAGGACGTGCCATTGTCGTGTCAGACAACTGCAACAGACTTACTGGGCTTGTGTGTTTTGCTTTCTGGTGTTAATTTCTGTGACATTAGATATAATGTAGGCTATGGTATCCAGTCATCAGTTTACAGACACACTTATCCAGAGCGACTTACAGGAACAATCATTATTAAGTGCCTTGCTCAAGGGCACATCAACAGATGTTTCACCTAGTTGGCTTGGGGATTCGAACCAGCGACCTTTCGGTTACTGGCCCATCGCTCCTAACCGCTGGGCTACCTGCCACTACATGTACATTATGTTGATCATATTCTATTCCGAAATCAAATTGGCTGGAGACCAGTGTTGCATGTTGGAATGCAGCTCACATTGTTAGATACCTCCAATCCAATCTTTGTTATTTGTTTTGTATGGCCTTTATACATAGTTTTGCATAAGAGTACGCAGATGAGAATTAGCCTTCCAAATTCTTAGCCAAAGGCCAAAGAGCAATTCACAGGGATTTCAACCACAAATCCCCATGCCAGACACTTCCTTTGTATATTTAAAACTTGATTTGCCATTATAGTAAAAGTACTACAATAACTATTGTACGCTAGCCTATGAAGATCCCTCTGATTTGAGTAACTGAGCCAGTGAGACTCACCACTTTGTTAACATCCTGTCCAGGATCATCTCTGATTGATGTGTCTCTGGCGAACATGCAAAGAACGTCAAAGAATGTGTCTTTGAGAGTTTTTAGCCAGCGAATCTCCCTTCACTGAAGGTTTTCTTTATCAACCTGAAAGCAGAGTCACTATCAGCAGCCTAAACCAAGCTCTAGCCTTCAAACGGGTACGAACAAACGGGCTGGTATGTAGACTGTTTGGGTATGGTAACCAACCTGTTCTGACCTACTGTTCACTAAAAACTTTAAAAAAGTGAATTTCTGAAGAAACAAATTCATGCAGGATGTTACCATTTGCAAGATGATGGCAGTAGTGTTACGACTTTGAACATGGGCAAAGTGGCAAATTAGAATGTTCCTCATGACCCTTTGAGTTTGTTACACAGGTGACTCATTACTGCCTGTGATCAAATAATAATGTATTTATGCATGATAAAGCAGAACTGATAACGTAAATGTATTAAAATAATCCACTTTTCCTCTGAATGAGATGTCTGTAATACTCTCTTAAGTTCAAGTCAAAAGTCAAAGCCCTATTTTGGGGAAATAAATGTCATGTACAACTTACAATGTCTCTTTTCTGGCTCTTCTCTATGGGTCTTATTCAGGGACAGCGTTTAACATTGCTGTTAGAATTTCCTTCCAACTGCCTCCAGAGAGCATGACCTGTCCAGCTGGCTGGGCTGGGCCTGATGGGAAATTAGAATTAACTGTTCATTGACTACAGCTCAGCGATCAACACCATAGTGCCCACAAAGCTCATCACTAAGCTAAGGACCCTGGAACTAAACACCTCCCTCTGCAACTGGATCCTGGACTTCCTGACGGGCCGCCCCCAGGTGGAAAGGGTAGGGAACAACACATATGCCACGCTGATCCTTAACACTGGGGCCCCTCAGGGATGCGTGGTTAGTCCTCTCCTGTACTCCCTTTTCACCCACGACTGCGTGGCCAAGCACGACTCCAACACCATCATTAAGTTTGCTGACAACACAACAGTGATCTGATCACTGACAACGATGAGACAGCCTATAGGGAGGAGGTCTAAAGACCTGGCAGTGTGGTGCCAGGACAACAACCTCTCTCAATGTAATCAAGACAAAGGAGCCGACAGTGGACTACAGGAAAAGGATGTCCGAACAGGCGCCCCATTGACATCAATGGGACTGAAGTGGAGCGGATCGAGAGTTTCAAGTTCCTTGGTGTCCACATCACCAACAAACTATCATGGTCCAAACACATCAAGACAGTTGTGAAGAGGGCACGGCAGCACCTTTTCTCCCTCAGGAGACTGGAGAGATTTGACATGGGTCCTCAAAAAGTTCTGCAGCTGCACCATTGAGAGCAACACTGGTTTAATCACAGCTTGGTAAGGCAACTTCTCAGCATCTGACTGTAAGGCGCTACAGAGGGTAGTGCATATGGCCCAGTACATCACTGGGGCCAAGCTTCCTGCCATCCAGGACCTATATACTAGGTCAGAGGAAGGCCCAAAAAATTGTCAAAGACTCCCCAAGTCATAGACTATTCTCTCAGCTAGCGCATGGCAAGCGGTACCGGAGAGCCAAGTCTAGGACCAAAAGGATCCTTAACAGCTTCTACCCCCTAGCCATAAGACTTCTGAACAACTAATCCAATGGCCAACCGACTATCAACATTGACATTACTTTACAAATTATCTCGACTATCCTGCACACTGACTCAGTACCATTTAAAAAAAAAAAAACATTTGTCACGATGGAGTCGCAGGGAAGCGCTGCTGTCTTATCGGCTCTCACCCAACCATGCTATTTTGTTCGTTTTTTCGCATTGTTCGTCTCTTATGACTGAAAAGAGCTTCTGGGCATCAGAACTGTGATTGCTCACCTCAAACTGGATGAAGAGTTCTTCTTCAATGAGTCAAACGGGAGGGATATACTACTACAGACACCCGACCAGGCCCAGATCCCCGTGATTCGCTGGAGAAGGAAACTGAGATTTTGTGGATAAAGATCAGGGTGCCTTGTGAAGACGAGCGACGAGTGGCTAATCTGCCCTTGCCTTCCGTCTTGCTAGCTAATATTCATTCGCTGGGAAAAAATGGGACGAGCTGAAAGCACACATTTCCCACATTAAACACTGTAATATTGTATGTTTCACCGAGTCGTGGCAGAACGACGACATTAAGAACATACAGCTGGTGGGTTATACACTCCATCGGCAGGACAGAACAGCAGCCTCTGGTAAGACACGGGGCGGGGGCCTATGCATATACAGTGGGTCTACAATTGTGTTTCTGGTGTCCTTTGACAGCTCTTTGGTCTTGGCCATAGTGGAGTTTGGAGTGTGGCTGTTTGAGGTTGTGGACAGATGTCTTTTATACTGATAACAAGTTGAAACAGGTGCCATTAATACAGGTAACGAGTGGAGGACAGAGGAGCCTCTTAAAGAAGAAGTTACAGGTCTGTGAGACCCAGAAATCTTGCTTGTTTGTAAGTGACCAAATACTTATTTTCCACCATAATTTGTAAATAACTTCATTAAAAATCCTACAATGTGATTTTCTGGATTTTTTTTCTCTCATTTTGTCTGTCATAGTTGAAGTGTACCTATGATGAAAATTACAGGCCTCTCTCATCTTTTTAAGTGGGAGAACTTGCACAATTGGTGGCTGACTAAATACTTTTTTGCCCCACTGTATGTGAACAACAGCTGGTGCACGATATCTAAGGAAGTCTCTGGGTTTTGCTCGCCTGAGGTAGAGTATCTCACGATAAGCTGTAGACCACACTATATACCTAGACTTTTCATCTTTATTTTCCATAGCTGTCTACATACCATCACAGACCGATGCTGGCACTAAAACCATACTCAATGAGCTGTATACCACCATAAGCAAACAGGGAAATGCTCATCCAGAGGCGGCACTCCTAGTGGCTGGGGACTTTAACGCAGGGAAACCTAAATCAGTTTTACCTCATTTCTATCAGCATGTTAAATGTCCAACTAGAGGAAAAAAAATTCTAGACCACCTTTACTCCACACACAGAGACACGTACAAACCTCTAGACCACCTTTACTCCACACACAGAGACACGTACAAACCTCTAGACCACCTTTACTCCACACACAGAGACACGTACAAAGCTTTCCCTTGCCCTCCATTTGGCAAAACGGATCATAATTCTATCCTCCTGATTCCTGCTTACAAGCAAAAATTAAAGCAGGAAGCACCAGTGACTCGGTCTATAAAAAAAGTAATCCTTGGTGTACACATCACAGACAGGTCCACCTGCACAGACAGTGATGTGAAGGTGCAACACCGCCTCTACAACCTCAGGAGGCTGATCCAGAGCGACTTAAAGTAGTGAGTGCATAAATGTTTGTACTTGTAATCCGGCAGGCTTTATTCAAATAAATGTTTTAAATATTTTTATTTATTTAACTAGGCAAGTCAGTTAAGAACAAATTCTTATTTACAATGATGGTCTAGGAACAGTGGATTAACTGCCTTGTTCAGGGGCAGAACGACAGATTTTTACCTTGTCAGCTCAGGGATTCAATCTAGGAACGTTTCGGTTACTGGTCCAACGCTCTAATCACTAGGCTACCTGCCACCCCAGGTATTTCATTCCTGATATGGAACTTGATGTGTGGTGAAAGATTGTTACATAGAAAACACTAAACTACATAGATGACAGAAACATGAACAAAACATGTACTGTATTTTAAGAGGGGGTGATTTAATAGTTCAGACAAATTGATGACACAAGCGAGTTATGTTATTATGTGGTTGTTATGTTGGTTTGTTGTCTAGGAATTCCTCACACTCAGCCATACCCTCTTTCCAAACCCTATCTAATCTAGCAGGCCTGATGCGTACTCACTGTCAAAATAATCAGTTCCACCAACTGTGTTGTTTGCGGGGAGGGGGGTGAAGTTTAAAGAGCTTGCATCACTCTCAGTAGTGGTGGTTTGAGATGGGATTTTTCCTAAGGAAAAGGGACACATCCTGAGATTGTATGGCCTCTCTCTCTCTCTCTCTTCCTCCCATCTGGTTTCCATCAGAGGTGCCAAGACTGGAGTTACTTCCAGCAGGACACAATAGAGCACCTCCATGCAGTTAACTATTTGTGGGTCTTTACTCTGCCTGAGGTGTTTTCTTAACACAACTCATTCCTTCATTTGAAGTTATTTTCTTGAGGTGTTTCATTGTGTTATAACGCTACATGTTACATTTCCACACTACATTGGGTTCGCTGACAGACAGTAAATGGCCAATATCAGTCAGAATCAGGATGGTAACAATATGAAACATGACCGGTTTTGTATCATTTTGAGACCTTATGGATATTTTCCTATATCTTCTTACCTATGGTCGGGGGAGAGGGACATACCACCGGCCAACAACAGAGCTTGTCTCAGAGAAATCAGTGACGCAGCTAACGAGGAAACCAGAAGACTAGGGGCCTGCTCTGTAATTGCATCCACATGGTCCGGCCCAAAGATTAAGTTTCTTAAACTCACGAGCTTCATCGCTATTTTTGTTGGTAGTCTTGGATCGCAACTGCTCCACCTTGGAGAGTCTTGGAGCCTGTCTGGACCTCAGAAGCCTCATGCTGACTCACTGATGCATCATAGATACCATTCTGATCAGTTCAGCTCAAGAACATGTACTAAGAACATAACTACTAGATTTAATCTCTATTTGCTCACTCTAACATACATGATTTTATCAATGGACTTGATTTATACTTTTTGGAAGGCTTGACAGAACGAACTAAAACATTTGAGCAACATAAGCTGCTACAGTTTGCCACTGATAGGGTTGTCAATTTTCCCATAGTTGAGCTAAGATGCACAGTATGTGGGTCTGTGGCTGCATCTTAACGCGTAGAGCTTTTCTTGGAAGAATCACAGCATTTAATGAGTGACTCATGTTACTCAGAGTATCCCATTTTTGTTTGGGTGGCTGAGCTCAAAGTAAACCACCATTCAGACTGAGCTCATGGTAAACAACCATTCATACCAGAGGAGGCTGGTGGAAGGAGTTATAGGAGGACTAGCTCATTGTAATGGTTGGAATGGAATGCGGTTTCCATGTGTTTGATGTGTTGGATTAATTCCATTCCAGCCATTACAATGAGCCTGTGCTCCTATAACTCCTTCCACCAGCCTCCTCTGATTCAGACTGAGCTTGCAGGAAACCGTGTTGACGTAGCACCCTCTTGTGGTGTAAACCTAGAACTGCTGTTTGGCCAATGGCAATACAAGGATGTGTCCATGTAAAAACAAGCAGAGAGGGCCGGGAAAGTCAATACCTACAACAGAATGGCAGAGCTATGCCAACTCAGCTGCCAAGTCATCCCTGTTGCAGTATTGATGACAAAGAGGGAGTATTTTGGCAGTTGTGGCTGGTTACTCAATACCGTGGCATGGTGCTGTGTAGGTGGTTTGTGTGCACTTGTGATTCATAAGCAGTTTTTTTATGCAGTCTGCTCTATCTATTTTGTATACTTCCTGACCACAATAACCTTAGATGATCCAAGATCAAACTATGTGGTAGTATGACAACGCCTGCAAAAAAAGCACCCGGTGTAGAACGTGGTGCCATAAATTCCCATCTCTTCCCATCCCTATATCTATTTTCCTACATCTCTTACCAAATGTATCATCTCTTCCCATGTCTCTTACCATATTTTTTCCAAACAGATGCATTTTGTCTTGTTACAGACAAGGTGTATTTTGAGTATGATGTGGGCCTACACGTCAAACACTAAATGTTGCTATAGAGTATTTAAATCACAAACACTCAGACAATGCCATTTGCACATATTATTTTATTCATGAAAATGTGTCATTAAAATTAGTAGTAAAAACATTCACAGTCCATAAAAAGCATTAGCTCGTACTCTAGATTTGGTGTCCTTGAATGCCACCTATTGGTGGATCTGCAACACATTACTGTAACTTCCCCAAGTAACATTTACATACAGAGAGAAATGCAATTACAGTATTCTAAAGTATATCAGAGTGGTTTCTATCCCACCCTTCAATACTATAACAAGTCATGTGAATATGATGCATATTTTCTGATACCCTAAAGCAAGACCCTGCATAGTGGTTTCCGCATTTGTTCGATGCATAAGCCAACCGTTTTCCCATTCCCAATAAATATTACTCCTACTTTAGTCTTCAGACATGCATTTTACATGCTGTTTTCCAGCGTACTTTGAGATGAGTTACAAATAACAAACAGGCGTCCTGCACAAATGACCTATTGGTACGTTTCCCATAAAATAACAGTAGTTCTCCACCAGTGGATCAGCAGTTGAGAAAAGAGTTTGTCCTAACAATCTGAATTACCTTCCTTGCACTGTAGCTGTATTCAAACTGTGTATGTTCGTGGAAGAAATGCAAATATCCTGCAAGGAGAAAGAAAGGATGAATTTGTTAGAGAGAGCTATTTATTATATATTCAAAGCAAATGCAACGGAAACTACATAAGAATATTATTGAAATTAGTGATTGTGATATACCATATTTATATAAGGCAGCATCCACCTCATCTCCCATTCCAGGGAAATCCATCTCAATGGATCTTGGGAAGCCACTGTCCATTGTGTTAGTCTTCTCATCATAACTGTCAAAAAGACACAACCAAGACTATAACCTATAATGAACGGTTATGTTTGCAGATATCACCAGACCAGTCCAGACCATACCGTCCTACCTCCAGAACTGCTCTTCAGAGAACAGAAGGGTCTTGCCGGTGTCTGGGATGTACACAGCAGCATCCACCCTCCGCACGGTCTTGGGGAGTCCCAGTTTATGGATGTATTTGGGGTAGCCCTCCACTAGGCTGTAGCCGTTCAGGGCCCACATTCTAATACCTGGAAAAATATTTAAATTTGTCAACAAAATTAACCTATGACTCTTGCACCGACATCAATTTGATTAGATATCTACTGTATATGTGATGGAAATGAGCAAAGTAGAACTGTAATTGCATATTCAAAATGACAGAGGACTATGCGAACAGTGTTGCCAGCATGTAATTCACCACTGAATATGAAGACCATGTCTTTCTCAGGGTACTCATAGGCAGCATCCACTTTGTTTGGGAGGGAGGGCCAGGTGGATTTGATCAGGGTTTGCTCAGGCTCTGCAAACTGAGGATGGAGACGCCAGTAGAACCTGTCATCAAATAGAAAACATCAACACATACATTTTGTCAATTTTAACCTTATAGTTTGTGCAGAAAAGTTCTCATGAATGGACACACTCCCTACCTGTCTTTGAAGATGATTGTTTCTCCTCTGAGCTCAGTGACAGCATCAAAACTCAACATGGGGTCACATTTGTTTGGGGCATCTGGCTTGGGCTTCACTTTGCTGTCATTGGGGTTCGGGCCTAAAGGATTGAACAGCATAATGAGCGTTTCAAAATATGACTCCAGTGGGTGGAATACAGTACCAGTCAAAAGATGGACACACCTACTCATTCTACATTGTAGAATAATAGTGAAGACATCAAAACTATGAAACAACATATATGGAATCATGTAGTAACCAAAAAAGTGTTAAACAAACCCAAATATATTTTAAACTTGAGATTCTTCAAAGTAAACACCCTTTGCCTTGATGACAACTTTGCAAACTCTTGGCATTCTCTCAACCAGCTTCACCTGGAATATTATTCTAACAGTCTTGAAGGAGTTCCCACATGCTGAGCACTTGTTGGCTGCTTTTCCTTTGCTCTGCGGTCCAACTCATCCCAAACCATCTCAATTGGGTTGAGGTCAGGTGATTGTGGAGGCCAGGTCATCTGATGCAGCACTCCATCATGCTCCTTCTTGGTCAAATAGGCCTTGCACAGCCTGTAGGTGAAATGGGTCATTGTCCTGTTGAAAAATAAAGTCCCACAAAGCACAAACCAGATGGGATGGCGTACCGCTGCAGAATGCTTTGGTAGCCATACTGGTTAAGTGTGTCTTGAATTGTAAATGAATCACTGACAGTGTCACCAGCAAAGCACCACCACACCATCACACCTCCTCCTCCATGCTTCACAGTGGGAACCACACTTGCGGAAGTCATCCGTTCACCTACTCTGCGTCTCACAAAGACAAGGCGATTGGATCCAAAAATCTCAAATTTGCCAAGTGCGTGCAAAGCTGTCATCAATGTAACGGGTGGCTACTTCGAAGAATCTCATTGTTCGTGTTTCTGGGCCAAAGCAAGTCTCTTCTTCATATTGGTATTAGTAGTGGTTCATTTGCAACAATTTGCAACAATTCGACCATGAAGGCCTGATTCACGCAGTCTCCTCACAGTTGATGTTGAGATGTGTCTGTTATTAAACTCTGTGAAGCATTTATTTGGGCTGCAATTTCTGAGACTGGTAACTCTAATGAACATATCCTCTACAGCAGAGGTAACTCTGGGTCTTCCTTTCCTGTGGCAGTCCTCAAGAGAGACAGTTTCATCATAGCACTTGAAATTTTCCTGATCGACTGGCCTTCATGTCTTAAAGTAATGATGGGCCTTCATTTCTCTTTGCTTATTTGAGCTGTTCTTGCCATAATATGGACTCGGTCTTTTACCAAATAGGGCTATCTTCTGTATACCACCCCTACCTTGTCTCAACACAACTGATTGGCTCAAACGCATTATCTTCTTGGTGACTGGGAGGGCAGTATTGAGTATCTTGGATTAATAAGGTGCCAAGAGTAAACTGCCTGCTACTCTGTCCCAGTTGCTAATATATGCATATTATTAGTAGTATTGGATAGATAACACTCTGAAGTTTCTAAAACTGTTTGAATGATGTCTGTGAGTATAACAGAACTCATATGGCAGGTGAAAACCTGAGACAAATCCAACCAGGAAGTGGGAAATCTGAGGTTTGTAGTTTCATTTAAGTGATTGCCTATCCAATATGCTGTGTCTATGAGGCCAGATTGCACTTCCCAGGGCTTCCAGCAGATGTCAACAGTCTTTAGAAAGTTGTTTGAGTCTTCTATTGTGGAAGGGTGTCGAATAAGAGCTGTTTCAACAAGTGGACTAGGCTGAGGCTAATCAGTTGTTTACTGTGAGGTCACGCCGTTCCTTCTTTTTCCTCTGTAAGGAATACTTTATTGTCCGGTTGGAATATTATCGAAGATTTATTATAAAAAGACTAAGGTTGATTGTAAACATCGTTTTACATGTTTCTACAAACTGTAATGGAACTCTTTTGACTTTTCATCTGGAGTTTGCGCTCGCGCATTGTGCCTTTTGGAATAGTGAACTAAACACACAAACAAAACGGAGGTATTTGGACATAAATGTGGACGTAATCAAACAAAACAAACATTTCTTGTGGAAATGGGAGTCCTGGGAGTGCATTCCGACAAAGATCAGCAAAGGTAAGTGAAGATTTATAATGCTATTTATTTATGACTTTTGTTGACACCACAATTTGGCGGGTAACTGTATGGCTTACTTGTGTGGCTGAATGCTGTTCTCTGATTATTGAATATTGTGCTTTTGCCGTAAAGCTTTTTTTTAAATCTGACACAGCGGTTGCATTAAGAACAAGTTTATCTTTAATTCTATGTAAAACATGTATCTTTCATCAAAGTTTATGATGAGTATTTATGTTATTTGATGTGACTCTTTGCAATTTCTCCGAATGTTTTGGAGGCATTTCTGAACATGGCGCCAATGTAAACGGAGGTTTTTGGATATAAATAGGAACTTGATCGAACAAAACATACATGTATTGTGTAACGTTGTGTCCTGGGAGTGTCATCTGATGAAGATCGTCAAAGGTTAGTGATTCATTTTATCTATATTTCTGCTTTTTGTGACACCTCTCTTTGGTTGGAAAATGGCTGAATGCTTTCTGTGACTAGTTGCTGACCTAACATAATGATATGTTCTGCTTTCGCCGAAAAGCCTTTTTGAAATCAGACACTGTGGTTGGATTAACGAGAAGTGTATTTTTAAAATGGAGTAAAATACTTTTATGGTTAAGGAATTTTAATTATGAGATATCTGTTGTTTTGAATTTGGCACCCTGCACTTTCACTGCTGTTGGCGAGGTGGGACGCTAGCGTCCCGAACGATCCCGGAGAGGTTAAGAAGGAAAGAAATTCCACAAGGCACATCTGTTAATTGAAATGCATTCCCAGGTGACTACCTCATGAAGCTGTATGAGAGAATGCCAAGAGTGTGCAAAGCTGTCATCAAGGTAAAGATAGGCTACTTTGAAGAATCTCGAATATAAATATATTTTTATTTGTTTAACACTTTTTCGGTTACTACATGATCCCATATGTGTTATTTCATAGTTTTGATGTCTTCACTATTATTCTACAATGTAGAAAATAGTACAAATAAAGAAAAACCCTGGAATGAGTTGGTGTGTCCAAACTTTTGACTTTTCTTTTGACTTAATTATCTGTAACTATTTTCTGTTTGTGTTAATAAGTGGAACACTAACCATAAAGAGCTTGAATGCCGGTGATATCATCCTCAGACAGTGGATAACCCTGGCTGTAGGAGTAGACTGGGTACATCAGAGCTCCAGGATCAGAAGAATGGGACAAGCCAAGGGCATGGCCAAACTCATGAGTGGCGACCAGGAAAAGGTTGTAGGCTACAGGGGAGGAAAGATGTCAGTAAGTAATCATTGATTAAATGTCATACATTTTCCTTGATCCCCCACGTAAATGTACCAAATATTTACCGTCTGAGTCTATTGACCAATGTTCATCTTCATCAAAGTGTGTGTCTCCTCCAATGTCTCTGCCAGGGGGATAGGCATGGGCTAAGAGACCGTCAGGGCCGTCAAAGGGGTTGAAGTCTCCATGTTCTAAAGACAAAGAAAGGCCAGGGAAAAAATTATGCTTGAGGATGGTTTCAGTAAGTGTTGCCAGCATTCAATCAATTTATTCTATGACAGGGTCTTGCACAACTCTAAACAATGTTCACTGAATGTTGAACAAAACTACAGTAAGATTATCAAATTATTAATCAAGATATTCTCCATATATTCTGTATAGTCTATCAACTGTAGGCCAGAATAAAGAAATTGGTCTACCTTTTGTCCCAAATGCTATCATGATGTCAGCCTTCCCCTCGTGCAGTTTCTTGAAGGTCAGAGGAGTGACATTAGCCCAGATGTTGAAGGCTTTATGGATAGCTCTGTCCACATCTGCCTTCATCAGATCAGGAGTATAATTCACTATTCTGAAGGGCATTTCAAGAGAGAGGAAACATGTCTTCATTTAAGAGAAACTTGACAAGTTTTATCCAAAGTAATGAAAGCTGATAATATCCATTGATTCCAAGGTCATGTGGTGTATGTGGAGTAGATTAACATTATTACACCAATACCATAAAATAAATTTGACCCAGAGTGTTTGAGAAGCCTCACCTGAAGGTCACATTGGTATTCTGCCATTTGAGGTGTCGGGGGAAGTGGTTGTATTCCCCCACGTCAGGGACACCACACCTGGCCATGCTCATCAGTTCCAGGGTGTTAGCGTCCAGGCTCCCTGTCACTTGGAGGTTGAAGAAGGACTGCATCTCCCTGATCTTAGCCTGCATGGCGTCTGACGACCTGTGGGTCGGGGTTCCCTGAAGTCCAGCTCGAAGGTTGTAGAACCTGCGGAGGTATTTCTGAAGAGGAAACAATAACATAAGTTAACACCTTCATGATATGTAGCTGTTTAAGCGTGGTCATATGGAATGGATGTAATTTAAATATGGTCATTTAAGGAGCAAGATCACAAGAGAAACACAGGGTTCAATTTGAGGGGTTATATTATTTCAACAACGTCTGGCATATTGTATGCAATTAACAATTTTGTTTAAATAAAATAATGCTCATTTTGTTTATACTATACATTATCGCATTTATCCTTATTTCGAGTATGAGGATAACTGTAAAATCAATATTAAAAACATAAATATTCAGTGCACCAAACAGAAATTGATAAACAAAAGGACATCAGAACCACAGCTTTAATTGGCTTACCTCGGCTAATAGCCACTTGTCCGTCTCCTCCGGTGATGACAGAGGCATAGCAAATGACTGAGCAACCACCACAAGGAGCAGTAAACCTGTGATTTCCATCTTGTCTTGGTGGCATCCAGCACAGTGACTGACTGGGGTCCAGGAGCCAAGTCTGTTTTTATACTGAGTGTTTATTTTTCTAAATGTCTGTGATTCATGCCACTTCCTCCTCAGACTGCCTAAACTGCTGGTAGTTCAGAAAACAGAGTGCTTGTGGTTTAGTAAACTGCTTTGAACGCACCTGAATAAGCAGTGATGTCACATTTTTTGACCAAATGTTCATGACAATTGTTTTAAAGATTCAATGAATACATATGGCTAGTGACCAGTTATCTGAACTTTTGTGACGCTATTTTATGTTCTTCCAAAGATAAATATATCTCTAAATTCCTCTATAACGAAAAAAATATATTGAGCTTTACTTAAGAAAGTTAATTAAATACGGTATCTTTAAACGGTAATGTGCATACATGTCGATGAGTACACATGCTATTTGTAAAACTTTCAGACACCCATGACTGTGATACACTTCCATGTTATTTTGAGCAAGACAGAGGATGACAGTTGGTGGCCATAGAGAAATCAGTTAAAGGGAAAATCCACTCGAAATACAACCTAACATGATTTACCACATACCTTGGCAGAACAGGATGTGCGTACCTAGAACAGGATATGTATTTCACATATGGTCACTGATATAAATGTATATATTAGATTATATTGGATAAGAGTAGCCTGTGTCCCAATTTATAGCAGCAGAGTTTAAGTACTGGGGGCAGGGCAGGTCAAGTCATGCCCTGTCACTTGTATGTCTGCTGCTTCTGTGTGTCTGCGTTTGTCTGTGTTGCCACATGTTGTCTTCAGTCTGCTATAACAATGGAATTCCTGAACCCAGACTCCGAGCCAAGAGGGGTATTTTATGGCAATTCACAAATAACATGACAAGCAGCCTTACAACAGGCATGTAAATAACATTCTTAACTGCAATTAACTTGAAGTTTCTGACAGAGTTAATGGGGATTAAAAGCTCGCCAAACATACAAAGTGCACCTCATGCAGATGCTGTTAAGATCTAATATAGGTATTTATGAACGTTGGCTGACACTATTATACCTACGGTATATCACTGTTTATCAGAGACTTATGACTATGTTGAGAGAGAGCATTAGCTAAACTATTTTAGACTGTGGAAACAGAGCCACTGAGCTGAGTCATATTTAGGGGAAGTTGGCTGGGGGATTTTTGCAACTGACTAAGATGGTCACCCACATTCACAACTAACTAGAACATAAATAATACATCCAATTAAAACTTTAACATAACCAATAATAAGTTTATGTCACTGATGGTAGAATGATACAAAAGAGAGTCATTTTGCGTTTAAAAAGGTTTCTTTATTGGTTAGAGGGGAACATTGGAGGCTTCAGCACCAGAACTGCTTCCATCAGTAAGCATCATTACCTCACAAGGGCCCGATTCCGACCCGAGTTAAGCACATGTACATTTAATGTAATTCAATTTTTATGCACTTTTCCCTCTACACATATTCTGACCTTGAACTTAAGCATGAGAATAGTGTGCTACTCACCTGCTATTCGTTTTGGGTGGAGATCTAAGAGATGAAGGTGTGCCGGTTTAACCGATGTGAAAATGCTAGCTTGTTAGCGGTGGTGTGCGCTAATGGTGTTTCAATCAATGACGTCACTCGCTCTGAGACCTTGAAGTAGTTGTTACCTTGCAGAGGCTTTTGTGGCGCGATGGGTAACGATGCTTCGAGGGTGGCTGCTGTTGATGTGTGCAGAGGGTCCCTGGTTTGAGCCCAGGTAGCATCTACTTAATTTTTTTCCAATAGAAATAACGACATTCTCCATGCACTGTAATTTACAGCGTATTAAGAGTTATTGATAAGAGCTAGTGAGTAAATGAGTAATCGATTTGGATAAGGGAATTCTGAATATAAATGACACTTTATATATATATATATATATATATATATATATTTATATATATTTTACCTTATAATTGCTGGAGACAAATGTGAAATCAGTCATATTGCAGCAAACTGAAGCATTTCAACATATAAACTTTCTCACAGTAAAGATTATGAAATGCTGTGCCATTATGCAGAATTTAAATTGTACAGCCTTCTAACTTGCACGGATGGGCACTCTCAAATATCTTTACTTTATGTTACCCCCACTTTCACGGTTTCTTATTTCTATCATGTTAAATACTGTATTACCCTGTTATTTCCCTTCAGTTGGTATAGCCTACATTATCATTAATTCAATTTTTTTGTTTACCTTCATTTGCTTCTTCCTTACACACCATCATGACCATGGTGTTGTTGCTGAGGATTGTTAGTAACAGTTGGTAATATAAAAAAAGAATTAAATCGTAATGGAGCAGAGCACAAACCAAGCCACAAACCCGACGCATGGTGCAATAATTTGCTGTGTCATCACACAGTTCCATGGTTAGTGCAGGCGATAGACGAGTGTATAGCCTACTATTGTACACCTTTCTCCCTATTATAATTCTATGTACACTACTCTTTC